>NC_140972.1:1894327-1929327 GCF_056783735.1 Eptatretus burgeri
GCAGAATATACACATATCATGAATCTCCGTTTGTGCTGGCGCCATCTCTTTGGTGTGGAATCTGCATCGGCCTGATCTAGACGGGGCTCTTTTTGAATTTTCCTTTGAACACGATCAAGTTTCGAGGTGCTGAATTTGTCATGGCAAGATTTGTGCCAACGAGCCTTGTTTCGGATGAAACACTCTGCTGTCCCAGAACTACCAAGCCCCACATTGATGGGAAGTGCATTCATTTCCTGGAACAGCACAACGTTCTGAAGGAAATTGGTGTATGCTGCGCCATTTCCATCCCATGGGTTGGGATCGAGGGGACAACGTAATTCCTCTGCAGATAGCGACTGGCACATGACACAAAGGTCCCAATCAACCAGGCGCAACCTGGAAATAAGAAGAGTTATAATAAAGGAGTCTTCTGTATCTGTACCTATCGGGACTAAATTAGGATATTGTCAAAATATACATCCAGCAAGCCCTAATTATGCCAATACGCTGATTTCGTCATCAGGTTGGACTCCCCGACACAAAAATGTAGGAATTTTTGAAAAAAATATAGGAATTAACTTGGTACAATTGAAATTATAGTATTTATAACCTACCTGAAATTATTTAAAGTCACACTTTCAAGTAGAATTGAAAAAAATCAAAAGTTGGTTTAAAAATTAGACACAAAATTTACACACTATTTGAAATCACCGTGCTTGTTATTTTATTATGATTGATTCTATTTGTATATGCGCAGAACTGACTTTTCATAAAACATTGCTTAGCCATTAGATTCGATAATAATCATTCACAATATGGTCAAAAGTGGTAAAATCAGCAAATGGATAAGGCGAAATCATGTCAAACTAGAGAGGGAGCACTCGGTAGAGTGCAAAACTTCCGCCGCCAATACTGCTAGGTCACTCAAGTGAACCTGATATCCTATTCATTCAATTTGACGTCAACAGTGCTCACAGAGTTATAGTTTGCAACTTTCCCTTTTACCTTTAACTTTTACATACTCAATTCATTCGTCATAACTAGATTCCTTGAGACAGAAATTGATTTTACGTGGGTATATTGACCTGAAGTTCCAAAATCAGCCGCAATTATAATTTTGGCATGTTTTTTGTTGGAAATCACTTATAACATGTAGAAATGCAAAAAAAAAATCGAAATTTTGTTGAAAAAAAAGTTGCAAATTTTTTTTTTCTATAACAATTTTTTTTGGGGGGGGGTTGGAAATCACTTAAAACATGTAGAAATGCAAAAAAAAAAATTAAATATTTTTTCAAATTGGCCGCCATAGCAGCCATATTGCATTTTGGACCAAGTCCAAAATCTCATGGCATGATCCTTGGACCATACCTAATCCCCCCACCAAGTTTCGTCGAAATCCGTCAAGGAGTTTTTCTACAATACTGTTCACAAACAAACAAACAAACAAACAAACAAACAGAAAGGGGTGAAAACAGTAACCTCCGATCTTCGATGGTGGAGGTTAATTAAAAGAGTCTCAGCACTGGTACACTTTCTGTTTTGATTGGGCCCTCAGGGCATGACAATAGGATTGCTGCTCCCTCTCAGGAATAAATAGGCGATCATAAAAAGCTGTTTTACAGCTAAATAAATGTCGAGGATAACCTTTGTTTGATGGAAGTTTCAACTCTGTGGCATATTTATAGGCCAGGTAATTAGAAAAAGACTTCAAAAAAGGTCTCCACACTGGCACACTCTCTGGGTCGTGGGGGTCACTCCCCTTCTTGCCCTTTCTTTGGCTTCTTGCCCTCCTTTACTACACCCCTCCCCTCCTGCTGAGAATTATCGCCATCATAAAACGTTCAACTACATAAAAAGGCTTATGTTCTCTCTCATCTGATTGAACACAAAAATGAAGGTAAGCCTATCCAGCCCTCCTCCTGGCCTTATCATCATCATCGATGACGATTGAATGATCGTCTACCAAAGGTCAAATCGGATCAGCAATTGACGATCGATTTTATTCTCCAATCATGTCAAAATTCACTCCACAATATCACACATGATGCCTATTATCTCTCATTTATTTAGTAGTACTAGTACGTGCCTGTAAAAAATAATAATAATAATAATAATAATAACAATAATAATAATAAATAAACCACACAGGCTGTTTCTTCGCTCTCACGTGCCCGTACGTGCGTGCCCCGGAAGTTCGATATTATTCGCAGTTACGATTATTCGCAATTTAGTTTTAATACCCAATTATTCAATTAGCGCCAACGTATTTTACCTTTTCGCAATGTCGTGGCAAGGAAAAACAAAAAGAGAAGAGAAGAGAGAGAAAAAAAATTTACTTCCTGGTTCGGAGCATACCAACACTCTGATGTTCCCGAAATTTATACACCGTCTAATATGAAAACGATCATAACTTGGGCCATTGTGTTTATCTATAAATGCGCATAAGAAATCGAGAAATTATTAGAATACACGAAGTCATCACTCTCCGGAAGCCCTACGTTGTAACCCGTAATGGGGAGCGCGGCTGTGCTTCCCTTCCCCATCGGTCACACCCACGCAACAACGTGTCTTGTCATTGGTTTGGTAAATAAATGGCCATAACTTAGGAAGCACTTGTCCGATTAATATCACACCTTGAAAAGGCACATCCTCAGGTCCCCAGCAATATACCTGGCAAGTTTCAATTATATCGGACCAGTGGTTGTCGAGAAACAGCGGTCACAGACACACACACACACACACACACACACACACACACACACACACACATTGCTGGAATTATAGATAGATGCTTTCTTTGTCATATCAATGAGAACAAATGACTGAAAACACAAATTTCCGAGCAGATTACAAATTAAAAACACACTTACTGCCGCCAGTGCCGCCATTTTGTCCGCATTCCAGTGGTTCCTCCGCAACAATAGGAGCATTTTTGGGCATGGCTAAACACGAAAATTCGAAGGCCTATGAAAGCTGCCAATGCAATGTTTGTGCTTGGCTCCCCTTCCAGAATTGTTTAGTAAATCATATAGAAGCCTTGTACCAAGTTTGGTGCTTTTGTCCAGTCAGTAAATGTTTTTACCCTAAGCGACTGGACGACAAGTTGGCCTCCAAAGCCAGTCGCCGACTGGGCATCCTATGTCGTGCAAAGTCCTTCCTCTGCACACCTGAGCTTCTAACCACTTACAAAACTTTCATCCGCAGTCTGATGGAGTACTGCTCCCTCTCTGGCGTGGTGCTCCTGCCTCACACCTAGCTTGACTTCACGTTGTGGAAACCAAGGGTTTTAGGATCATTGGTATCTCCGGTGATGAAGCTGAGCCTTTGGGTGTCTCACTCTCTCACTAGAGGCAGGTCGGTGGTCTTTCTGTCTTCTACCATCTCATCTTCGGGCTTGCCCCCCTCTGCTCTGTCTGTGATCTGTCCCCCACCGACCCCCCTCCCCCCATATTTCTTCAGGGCACTCAAGGTCTGCCAAAAACCCCTTCTGTTGAAACTGCCAAAACCAAGAACCACTGCTCACCTTCACTCTTTCATTCCTCTTTTTTCCCCACCTCTGGAACAAATTCCCACTGCTACTCCCTCCAGCTCTTCAAAACAAGTGTTCACCACCATCTCCAATCCAAAATCCTTGATCTTTTCTACCCCCATTAATCCATCCCAAACCCACCTCCTTCAAATTCCCTGTTTTCCTTCCTGAAAGTCCCTGTAGTGTCCATCTTGTTTACCCCTTGCAGCCTGCCCCATCCCTCTCCCTTCCACAGATATCCAATTGTCTTTGTTCCCCACTATTTGGTGCTTCCCTCTCCCGCCCCTCTTGTCTCCTACCTTGTTATATGTTTCTGTGTGTCAGCTTTTACACGAGCCTCGACTTGGTATAGAAAAAAAAGGACAACCAACTGCTCGAGAAACAGCCGCGAGGTCAAAGGAAAACGTAGTCACTCGTATGCTGTTGAGGTTAAAAGTTAAAACCTTTACGTCTCTATCTAGTTAAATCACCGGGTCAGTGACCTCCACTCCTGCATGGCAAACGCAACGTGTTCCAACTTCCCTACAAAGTTCCGCAGAGATAAAGTACATGAAAAGGAGAACCACAAAGGCTTCCCTTTAAATATAATTGTTTAAATATGGAATTCAAGTGAAAAATTAACAAAATTCAATTCAAAAATATATCAATCCGGAGAGAAAACCAAACATCGGTCTCTGCTTTGCACAGCTCAAAACAACATGGAGGAGCTCCGTACCGAAGTCGACAGAGGTGATTTTTTTAATGCATGTCAATGTTGGAGTGACGGGTATATAATGAAAACAGATTGCACATAAAAGTTAAACAAAGCGATGTTGTCTAAAAATGAAATTGCAGAACATTTTCAGCTTGTGAGGCACTGTCCCTCAGGTAGCACACATACCGCGGGCCCAACACAGACACTGGCATCTCCAGGCGTTTATAAGCATTGCAATGTCTGCACTGATTTGTAGCTATAACGAACAGGCATTTGGTAATATGAGTGAAAAAAGTGAAAAAAAAATAAAACTTTATCATTAAGAAATCGTTGCGGCCTGTTCCAAGTCAAGGCATGGTTGAGCAGGCCAAAAACATGGTGGCTTCAGACCCCAGCGAGGTTACCCAGGATCCGCCTTAAGACCCCATCGAGAGTGAGATGGCCGAGGAGCGCATGATAAAGGATGCAATTAAATAAGGCCGTTAATTATCTTCAAAAGGGATGTTTTAATTAACCCAAACACACAATTTTCACTCTTGCACTTCCGTGAAGTTCTCTTAGTAAACATGCAAAGTTTCAGGCTGCTCGGTTTCATGGTTTTGGAGTTATTGAAGGAACACACACACACACACACACACACACACACACACACACACACACAGACTTATTATTACAGATAAGATATCTGCAATTTACAATGCATCACGTGGTCTCGGACATCGTTCACTTCAATGTGGGTAGGTGATTTCCTCGTTGGTGAATGGGTCATCAAAGTAAAAAGTGCAGGACAGGAACTTCATCAGATACTTTACTCTCAAGTGAGCACAACTGACAGATCCAAGGCATGAAACACCAGGTCGGAGTCGACGGATGGACGACGTACCAACAAACACAAATATTCAACAGGGGGCTCGGGGAGAGAAGATCTCTCTCTCTCTCTCTCTCTTGGGGAGAGAAGATCACAACGTTGATGTACAAGGTACGAATCATGCAAGTAATTACATAACTGAGTCAGATAATTACTTTATGTTTTCTTTTTAGCCTCAGAATGATCCAAACCTGTGCTGTGGAAATGACGTCAGGCTTACATTTTATTTTTCCACATCAACATGTTTATACCAACGCTTTGTGATGTAACAGTCGTATTTACAGTTACATCTCAAGATGTTGACAAAATAGAGGGTGACGACCTACAGGTGAAACAAATTTGACCGTTTGCTTCCGCTTAAATTATTTGATTATAACATGAGATTGTGGTGTTACTCTATTGTTGTTTTAAACTTCATTTACACCTTCTTTCATAATTTAATTTGTTTATGGTCTGAGTCTCTGCAAGGCAGGAAGGCTGTGTGGACCACATTTCTCAGCTAAACTGTCTGCAGTTTGCTTGAGGCCACAGTCGCGCAGTGGGCTATTGCAGAGATCCCACAGGTAGATGCTTGTGTTCAGTTACCAATCAGCTGGCTCGCGCTTCCTTATCAACGGTTTCGAATGAAGTGCTTGCTTGAATTCTTACACCATTTGGTGAGCGTTCCACAAGAAACTTGGCAACTGAATAAGTGGAATCTGCCAACTCCTGAGCAAAAGTGGTTGAGGCAGAACAATTTAGCTTGTGGTCGATCAGATGCCAGGATTTTTTTGTATGCAGTGCCGAGGCTCGTGGAGGAGCTCGATCACAGAATGGATCAGGAGGTAACAGAGCGAAAAGAACAGCATTGAGAGAAGGGGCAGGTGGGGGTAACAAACCAAGAGCAGGGATGAGATACAACATCGAGAAAGACTTCGAGAATTAAGGGACGTGGGGAAGAATGACAACAAGGGGTAGGGGGAGGACAGGGGATGTACAAGATGAATATAGCCATAAACTCTCAATCACAGAAGTAGAGGGAAAAACTAGATGTGCAGAACGAGGTGGACATGTGGAGGGTTAATGGGGGAAGAATGAATGATGATTGTGGATGGGGGATGGTATGACATAGTACTGCAGAGCAGTCTTGAAACCCTTGAGGGAAGAATGAGATTTTTTTTTGAATATCAAGTCGAGGCTCGTGTAAGAGCTAATACACAAAAACATATAACAAGGCAGGAGACAAGAGGGGTGGGAGAGGGAAACACAAAATAGTGGGGAACAAAGACAACAGGATACCTGTGGAAGGGAGAGGGATGGGGGTGGGAACACGGGGTAAACAAGATGGACATTACAGGGATTTTCAGGAAGGAAAGCAGGGTATTTGAAGGAGGTGTGTTTGTGGTGGATTAACGGGGGTAGAAAAGATCAAGATTTTGGATGGGGGAAGATATGAGATGGTGGTGAACTGCTGTTTTGAAGACCTGGTAGGAGGAGTGGGATTGAAGGGAGGAGTGAGATTCATGAGAGTGTGGGAGTTTGTTCTTGAGGTGGGAAAAAAGAGGAATGAAAGAGTGAAGGTGAGCAAGACTTGTCAGGATTGAAACACGTATTACAAGTGTTGCTCCAGCTTGTGATTCTAATTAGGTCGGCAAAGAGGGAAGGATGTCAAGCTGAACTTATCTGAAGGATGTTATAGCAGAGGGTGGATTTGTCACCAAAGAGAAAAGGGGGATTTTCCAGAGAATCACAAAGGTTGTTGATGACAATTAGAAATAGGACTCTGCCCAATATACTGACTTGGGGCATTCCAGCCTTGACAGGGAGAGAAGGTGGGGGGGATCCCATTGAGAGCCTCTCGTTGGCTTTGAGAGTAGAGGAAGTCAGTAACCTAAGTGTGGAATTGGCCTTGGATGCCATGGGCAAAGAGTTTGGAATGCCAGAACGTAACGAATGTTTAAGATATATCCAGAGAGATAGTCCCAATCTCATGTCTGAGATCAAGGGGGCCTCCATCCGTTGTTGGGAGAGCAGAGGTAGCATGTCCAGGGTAGAGTGACTGGGTTTGAATCAGTATTGATGGTCTGAGATCACGACATTGGAGAAAAGGAAAAAAAATTGATGTGAACTGTGATAATGGATTTCATGACCTTGCTGATGATAGGAATGAGGCGAATCATTCTTTTGTTGAGGGGATCCTTATGTCATGCAGAGATATTGGCTGACTTCCAAACAGATGGAAAATTATGTTAGGGGAATTGATTGGGTGAACAGAGCAGAATATAAACACCTGGAGATGTCAGCGTTTGTTGCTTTATTTCATCGACGCACATGTGATCGCCGTGAGTATCTTTTAAACCAAACAGAATTACAAAACTTTAGCTCCAGAATCGAACTTACAAGCAGTTCCTACTCCTAGAAAAGTGTTGGTTTGTCCAATTTGGACATATTTGATATTTCAGGCGTCTCCGAGAGGTGTATGTTTAATATGCTGCGAATCGCATGCCAACGAGCCATTCATCAACCCTTTCATTTGAGTGCTTGCATGAGTGCTTAAGCCACTTGGCGAGCGCTCTCCAAGCTGCTTGGTTGTTCGTTTCGGTAAAAGTACCCGTGCTCTCAATGGAATATCGATGAGACAGACGCACGTTTCTGATGCTGGGCCATGCGTTGCCGTGAGGTTGGTGCCTCGGGAGGTGTCTCATCCGCTGAAAATGTGCAATTTTATTTTCCAGGACATCATTTTGTTTTACCTTTTTGTGTGATCTCCAAATATAATCCACTCTTCACTTCGACATCAAAACAGATTGTATGTGTGTCTGTATATATATATATATATATATATATATATATATATATATATATATATATATATATATATATATATATATATATATATATATATATATATATATATATATATATCTACACATATATATATATATATATATATATATGTACATATATATATGTACATATATATAACTGGAAGGGCACTCGGTGGAGCGCATACGTCCACCATGTAATGCCTGATCCAGTAGAACATATCGGGCCCAATACATGTTTGAAATATCATACTATATAGTACTATATATCGTTTTCAGCCCTATCTCTTAAGGCCAAAAAAAAAAAAATGTTGCATTGGCGTAACCCGCCCGACCCTAAAAATTCCGCCGACCCTACGGTTTTTTTTAATCGATATCAAGTATCTTGTTGATTGCGATCGCGATCGCAAAAACCCGGAAGTGTTTCGGACAGAACCCGCTGCACGCTGCGCTATGCATATGTCATAGTTTAGCTCGCTGCGTGTGTATGTGTGTGTGTGTGTGTGTGTGTGTGTGTGTGTGAGTGTGTGTGTGTGTGTGTGTGCGTGTGTGTGTGTGTGTGTGTGTGTGTGTGTGTGTGTGTGTGTGTGCGCGCGCGAAACGGCTCTGCATATCATCTGTACGAGGGAGAGATATTGCGCCTCGCTCGATCAGTACGTCGTCTGTTGCTTCCAACATGGCCGCGTACTCTATCAAGATTACTGGCATGCTTGGGCCTAAAAAACTGTTCAGCGTCTTACGAAAATGCGACAAAGATGCGAGGCTTGGAGATATCATTCAGGGAATTGCAGACGTAAATTGTGACACTGCTCCAATACTTTCCTCCGTGCAAGCGTCTAGCAATCGAGCCGAGGGAGATTTTGGGAGGGATTTATTTAAAAAAAAAAATCCCTACCTACCTACCCTATTTTTCAGTGACCCGTTACGCCAATGCAACATTTTTTTTTTTTGGCCTAATGGTGAAGCATCACTTCAAAAAATAAATAATTCTTGTATCTGGATCCGGATTCGGATCTTCACCAAAATTGAACCACTTCTTCCTTGTCACACATCCAACGTGTCCACAACTTTTTGAGATATCCTGCACACAGACAAACAGACAAACAGACAGAAAGAGGTGAACAAAATCTCCCCTGAACAGTGGTGGAGGTAAATATAATAACAACAAGGTCCCTCCGACCAGGTGTTTGCCATGATCTGGTTGTGAAGGCAGACAGCAGAGATCGACATTTTGTGTTCTGGTCTTTGATATATTTTTCAATTGATTTTTGTTAATTTCCCATTTGAATTCCTCTTTCAAGGAACTCTGTTTGAAAGTAAATCCTTGTGTTTGTCATTTTAATGTACATTTATGCATGAGTGCTTGTATATAAGCTGCATGACCATAACTAGTGCATGCCCATAGGTGCGTGCCCGTACATGCGTGGCCGTACGTGCAAACAAAAAAAAAAACTTTCAAACCGCATGCCAGAAACAACAACCACACAGGCCGTTCCTTCGCTTTCGCGTGCCCGTACATGCGTGGCCGTATGTGCAAAAAAAAAACTTTCATACAACCAGACAGGCCGTTCCTTCGCTGTCGTAAACGACGACTGGATTGGGGCATTGTGTTTAAGAAAATCGAGAAAGAAAGAATACAGTCAGTCGATAAATCAAGAAAAAAAATCGAGAAAGAATACAGTAATCGTCACTGACTGGATTGGGGCATTGTGTTTAAGAAAATTGAGAAAGTACAGAAATCGAGAAAGAAACAAGTAAGTCGATAAATCGAGAAAAAAAATCGAGAAAGAATACAGTACTCATCACTATCCGGAAGTTCGCATATCGCAGTTATGATTATTCGCAATTTAGTTTTAATGGTCAATTATTCAATTAGCGCCAACGTATTTTGCCTTTTCGCAAGGAAAAACACGGAGAGGAGAGGAGAGGAAAAACCCGTAATGGCGAACGCGGCTGATTTTCTCTTCACCATCGACCACGGCTACGCAGCAACGCTTCCTGTCATTGGTTGATATAAAATGGCCGCAGCAACGGTTCCTGTAATTGGTTAGTAAATAAATGGCCATAACTTGGGAAGCACTTGTCCGATTAATATCAAACCTTGAAAAGGCACATCCTCAGGTCCCCAGCAATATATCTGGCAAGTTTCAATTAGATCGGACCAGAGGTTGTCGAGAAACAGTGGACACACACACACACACACACACACACACACACACACACAGATTGCTGGAATTAGAGATAGATATAGGTGTGTGTGTGTGTGTGTGTGTGTGTGTGTGTGTGTGTGTGTGTGTGTGTGTGTGTGTGTGTGTGTGTGTGTGTGTGTGTGTGTGTGTGTGTGTGTGTGTGTGTGTGTGTGTGCGTGTGCGTGTGTGTGTGTGTGTGTGTGTGTGTGTCGTGATGGGTATGTACATATGTGGGTTTCAGAATGTGGAATGGAGTGCTCCCAGGGTGGGTTCAAATTATCCACCTTCATTACGGTAAGGGGTTGGTAATTCATTACGGTAATTATTATTAAGTATTACAGCAATTCATGGACCAAGTTGTGAAGTTTTCTGTTTTCAAAGTTTTGTGCCGAGGGTTCTCTTCCGAATCATTACTGAGCCCGGGACGGCTTCCAACTGTAGTTCGTTTGTAGTGATATTCCCAGGGATGGTTTTTAATATCTATGTGAGGTTCTTCTTCGTCATTCCCAGGAGGTTCTTCATCATCACTGGTACAACTTTGGCATTCTTCAGCTTCCAGGATCTTTTCACTTCATGATTGAGATCTTGGTATTTGGTCATTTTCTTGATTTCTGTATCGTTAGTAAAAAAATCACTGGTAATAACACCTCAATTAGTTATGCTTTCTTCTAATTTTTGTTCCTAAGTATTATATCTGGTCACAACCCTTTGTTTTCAATGTTCACGCTCGATGGGATCATTAGGTACTTCAATGTTTTCTGTGATTGCTTTTGGTTCATTTTCTCACTCGTATTCTGGATCTGGTATATCAAACTTTTTGCAGATGTGCCAGCGGATTACTTTACAAACTCTTTTGTGTCGTTGTGTGTACAGCTGTTTTGACACGAGTGTTTTTTTCATGTTCAATCATTAAGCGTCACGTGTCATTCTCTTTGCTAACCCCACCTGCGCCCCTCACCTGTCTTTTGTTTTGTTTTTTTCCCTCATCACCCCCCCCCCCACCCTTCTCTCTCACTCTCTGTCCCATCCTATTAAAATGCAGCACTCTTTTCCCACACCTCCTACTGTCGCTGTCTCTCTCTCCCAATCTCCTCCCTCTCTCCTCCCTGCCCCCCTCAGTCTTTCGCCCCTCCCCCCCCTTTATTGGCCCCGTCAGTGAAGTGACGGGTTGTATTTGCTAGTATAGTAATATAATTACGGTCTTTCTGTTCAATGGACCAATCGACCACACAGCTGCTGTACATCTTCACAAACGTCTGAGCAGTAGTACAGATCACGTGACATTTGGGTCAGATCACGTGACCTAGCATGCAACTTTTAATACCGTGTAACAAAAACAATTCAACTCTAACTGCCATTGTACTGTCATTTTAACAGGTGATAACCCATTGTAAAATATTGTTACCGTCCGTCTGGCCGCACGTTCGGCTTAAGGTCCCCCTGCAGTCGCCTTGCGGGCACCTTGCGTCTGCCTTCAAAATTCTATGGCCGCCGCAGGAACGCTCTAAGGTCACCGTGCGACATCAAATCAAAGACCGTACGGCACACCCATGTTTTTGGTCTCCACAATTTATAAATATGCCGTGCGGCTCCCCGAAAAATAACAAGGACAAATCGTCGACCGAGAATTAACAGGGTCTATCTGACATTTCATTCAAATTTTGAAGAAGTCCATGTAGAAGGCCAACAGAGGAAACTAAGTAAGATTATTTTATGTAACCTTTATATGTACCTGTTATGTAGCACACGATATGAAAATAAAATGTTATGAGATAGCGGCAATTCCACTTTGAATTTTTGATTTCATTTTTCTCAAACTTTAAAAAAGTGTAGTTGGACCCTGTTAATTCTCGGACGATGAAATGTGTCCAAGAGCAGCGTCCAAAACCTTAAGGTTTTGTCGGCTAAAAAAAAAAAAAAAAAAAAAAAAAAATTAAAAACAACAACAACAACTTCCGATATTTCGTCACATGCCTTCATTAAGCCAATAGCGAAACCCGTCATAATGTATTTACGTATTTACGATATATCGTGTATTTACGAAATATATAATGTATTTACGAAATTACAATTAGATAAATGGAATAATCTTTAAACAGTAACGTCAACTTTTCGAAACTTTAAAGCAAATGTCCGAATATATTTAAAAGTTAATGATAGACGCTCTCAAAAGGCACCGTCTTTGTGAGGATGTGTACATGTGCTCAGTATTTAAGGCGATCCGGATGTTGTATATACAAGAGCTGAGTCCGAGAGATTAAGGTTTTGTTAGAAGAAGAAGAAGAAGAAGAAGAAGAAGAAGAAGAAGAAGAAGAAGAAGAAGAAGAAGAAGAAGAAGAAGAAGAAGAAGAAGAAGAAGAAGAAGAAGAACGCCAAGCTCTCTATTTTGTCGTTCCGGCCGCCGAGCCATGACAGGCCTTACCTCGTGGTGAATTCATTTGTGATGTTTGTTTTTTTAATCATCTTGCGTTTTAATTAATAACAAAAAAGCAATCCGATCACGTGGTGTGACGGACTGTCGGGCAAGGATTGAATTTCACAGCAAAACCAGTTGTAATTTGGAATACCCATTGTAATGAAAGCGAGAGAAGAACCTTCAGAGTGTAGGCTTTATTCCATTTGATTGGAGCCGCTTCTACGGGCACACCAGGAAATACAAACGCAGTATGGAGTACAAGCAGTAAGGTACACACGCGCAACTAATCACCGCAAAATAAATCAGTATTATATATCAATCAGTGTTCTCACCATTCAACGAGCACCAAGTGAGCCAGCGACATACAATGGCAATGCCCCAGGGACAAAACCCCGCGGCCGAGCCGAACCTCAGCTTTATCTCTTCTGTGCTCGAGCCGGGCATCACGTGGTCACACGTCACGACCTTCCATTCACCACATTCTCCCCGTCTTTAAAATGTAACTAGAGGCCCAGCTAACGCACCATGATTACTTCAGCGCTACAGGAGTATACATTTCAAGCAATGCGAACTATCTAAACTACCGAAGCATACATGCCAAGCAGTGAGGATTATTGTGAGTTGTTGGAGCATGGTAATGAGCATCGATATATTATGTAACGAGCATATAGGAGCATGAGCATCGAGGATGCCGATAATCCCCTTTACAGATTGAGTCGGCGAGGGGGTATTATTCACCGGCCTCTCCGGGAGTAAATGGCGGTTTCACTTGAGGGAGGCTTCCGATCCTTTTGGTGAGCCTCGACTCGTGCCAGAGATGACTCCCCGATCGCCCCCGGGTGGAGCGCGGTAGCTCCGCCGTCACCCTTCTCGGGTGGAGTCCCTGGGGGAGAAACACCTGGGGAGGGGATGTCAGAGGGAGGTGTGCCAGATGGTGGTGTACCTGCGGGAGGAGTGCCTGAGGGAGCCAAATGACGAACCGACACAGTGGTCTCCCTGCCATCCGGGAGCCTGACATGAGCGTATTCTGGATTAGTATCGATGAGCTCGACCCCTTCCACCATGGGTTCATACTTGCTTTGTCGTACCGGGCGTTTCATGAACACTGTTCCGGGATGGGTTAGCCAGTCGGGCACCGATTGGCCGTCAACATAACGTCGTTGGTGAGTAAACATTCGGTCGTGAGGAGTCGCATTGGTGGACGTGCAGAGCAGAGAGCGTATGGAATTCAGAGCGTCGAGAAGGGTAACCTCCCACCGCTCGGGGCCCAGTCCTCTTGATTTCAACGCCAGAGTTACGGCTTTCCAAATAACTCCATTATATCGTTCCACCTGACCATTACCCTGTGGGTTGTAACCCGTCGTTCGACTAGTTGCGATGCCGTGCTCTAATAGGAATTGTTTTAGCCCGGCCGACATGAAACACGGCCCTCTGTCTGAATGTATGTACGAAGGTTTCCCAAACATAGCGAAGAGGTCAGACAGACATTTCACGACAGTGCCCGAGGTCATATCCGAGCACGGAAACGCGAAAGGGAACCTTGAATACTCATCAACAACAGTGAATATGTATCTGTTGTCTGTCTCGGTCGGCAGGGGCCCTTTGAAGTCAATGTTTAGTCTCTCGAAGGGAGAAGTGGCCTTGATCAGTCTGCCAGAAGCCGCGCCATAGAATCTGGGTTTTAGTTCAGCACAAACAGGGCATGAAGCATTCATTTGTTTAATATCTTCAATAGAATAGGGCAGGTTCTGTCTGCGTACGAAATGTGCCATTCTGGTTACCCCCGGGTGGCAAAGAGACACATGGAGGTCTTGCAAAGCCCGACTGATTACCGCCGAGCAGTAGACCCGCGAGAAGGTGTCTGCAGCAGGGTTTTCCCTCCCGGGCCGGTAAACAATGTCGTAACTATAGCAAGCTTGGTCTATCCGCCATCTCATAATTTTTTCATTCTTAATTTTCCCGTTATTTTTCCCATCAAACATGAATGCCACGGATCGTTGGTCCGTAACGAGCGTGAAGTGGTTTCCCAGCAAATAATGTCTCCATTTCCGCAGCGCTTCGACGATGGCGTACGCTTCCTTCTCTATCACTGAGTGTCTCTGCTCGCTTCCAGAGAGAGTTCTCGAGAGGAACGCGACGGGTCGCCCAGACTGATTAAGCGTAGCAGCTATGGCGTGATCTGAAGCATCGGTCTCCACCACGAAGGGCACCGAGCTATCGATCGATAAAACCACGGAATTACTGATATCATCCTTGAGGTTGTGGAAAGCTGTCACAACAGCGGCATCTGGTGGAAAGTTTTTGCAATGCACTAGGGGATGTATTTTCTCGGAGTATTGCGAAATCCATCTTGCATAGTAAGCGAACATGCCGATCACCCGGCGCATTGTCTGCAGGTCCTGAGGTGGGGGTAGCTCACGGAGCGGGCGCAATCGTTCAGGATCAGGCTTAATCGTGCCGTCGGCTATTGTGTAGCCGAGAAGGTCAATTGACCTTGCCGAGAATACGCATTTCTCATAGTTGAGAGTCAGATTATATTTTCCAGCAATGCTCAAGAATCTGTCCAGATTCATATCATGTTCCCCCTGATCCCTACCGCACACTGTGACATTGTCCACGTAAACAAAAGTGTCTTTGAGGTTTTCATCTGAGATGATGTCGTCCATAACTCGTTGGAAGCAAGCTACTCCATTCGTGACACCGAATGGTATTCTCCTGAATTGGTAGAGGCGCCTCCCTGCCTGGAATGCGGTGTAAGGTTTGTCTTCCTCTCGGATGGGAATTTGATGATAGGCGCTTCGCAAGTCGATGGTGCTGAATACCTTATAATTGGCCACGCGTTCGACCATCTCGTCTATGCGCGGCAGGGGGTAGGCATCGAGTTGGGTAAAGCGATTGACCGTTTGGGAATAATCGACAACCATTCGTTTCTTATGGTTCTGACTGCTGGTTACTAACACCTGTGCGCGCCATGGCGAATCGCTCGGTTCTATAATTCCTTCTTCCAGTAATCGCTTGGTTTCTGAAGTGATGAAATTCATATCAGCAGTGGTATATCGCCGCGATTTGATCGCTATCGGTTTGCAGACCGGCGACAGGTTAGCGAACAGCTGGGGGGACGTCACCTCCGCGGTGGTTAAAGCATTTAAAATTAGACGAGGTTTGCTTCCTCCAAAGGGTATTTCGACGCTCGTGTGCTGCTTGAGGACATTATGACCTAGAATTACGTCTGCGCACAAATCACGAAGCACCAGTACCCTTACATCCCGATGCGTGTACCCTTTTACGTCCAATTCGACTTTGCAGTACCCTCGTACGCGGGATTGTAGTGAGGTGGCGGCCATGCATACCGTATTGTCTGTCGGGTGGATTATCCATTTCCTGCCCTTCACTAGCGAGCTGTTGACGAAACTTTCAGAGCTACCGGTATCAATCAGTGCCTCAGCCATATGCCCGTTAATTCGTACGTTGATGATAGCCTTGGATAGATTCCCCAGGGAGGCTGCAGTTAATTTATTTTGCGAGTAGAGAGCCGCAGAAGTGGGTTTATTTCTCCTTAGAGTAGATTTACATACCCTGGCATAATGCCCTTTCTTGTCGCAATTCATGCATGTGGCATCTCTGGCGGGACATTTTTGACGAGGATGCCTTTTGTACCCACAAAAGAAGCATTTACCAACCGGAGCAGTTGCTGAGGAGTTTGACGTGGCCTGTGTATCCGGCTCCTCGGGTGTTTCTCCATCCCCTATGTCTGGCTGTGTCTGTGCCAGTGGGGTTCCTTGGGTTCCCATCGTAGCAGCGTTCATTAGCAGCATCGGTGTCCCAAATGACTCAGATTGCTGCTGTGCCGTATCCATCGCTCGAGCCTGATCGACTACCTTGTCAAGAGTGGGTTGCGCTTTCTCTAGTAAGCGTTGCCGTATGTGGGCTGATCTGAGTCCTTGGATGAATGCCTCCCGTGTCGCTTCCTTTCGGTGTTCCTCGGCGCTTACGGCCCGGAAGCTGCCGCCTTTTTCCCAGCTGATTCAGAGCTTGCAGGAACTGATCGATTGTCTCCCCGGCTGCTTGCTTGCATGTGTTGAGAAGATGTCGTATGTATACCTCGTTCTTGCGCTTCACGTAGAGCGCCTGCAGCACGTCGATCGCTGCTTCGTAAGTGTCGCACTCCGAGAAGAGCCTGAATACACTGGGCGAGACATGATTCACGAGGGCGGCAAATTTGTCGGCTCCTTCTTCGATGATGGTCAGATAGTGTGAGAAGGAACAGAACCAATGCGACCATTTCATTTCTGCGTCAGTCGCGTTTGGGTCTGCGTCGAACCTCTCTGGTTTGTAGATCTTGTCCATCGTTGGTTGAGAGAGCCGAGAAAACCAAATGGAATAAATTGAAATGAGAGCGAGAGAAGAACCTTCAGAGTGTAGGCTTTATTCCATTTGATTGGAGCCACTTCTACGGGCACACCAGGAAATACAAACGCAGTATGGAGTACAAGCAGTAAGGTACACACGCGCAACTAATCACCGCAAAATAAATCAGTATTATATATCAATCAGTGTTCTCACCATTCAATGAGCACCAAGTGAACCGGCGACATACAATGGCAATGCCCCAGGGACAAAACCCCGCGGCCGAGCCGAACCTCAGCTTTATCTCTTCTGTGCTCGAGCCGGGCATCATGTGATCACACGTCACGACCTTCCATTCACCACACCCATGATTACGTAAGCCCGGTGCGTTTGATGAAAGTGATTGTGGTTCTGCGGGCATCATGTTTGATGAGTTGCCCTGGGGGCAGCGCTCTCGCAGAGTGCGCGAGCGATTGGAACCCAGGCCGGAGCTCGAGCCTGTGTGGACCTTTGGATGTGGTGATTGTACCAGTTTACATACAATACACCACCACTGAAGGTCATTTACTCATCTTATTTTATCTTAAACATGGGTAATTTCAGTTTAAAGTGTTTTGAAAGTGGGTTTTCTTTGGGTCCACGAACGGATTAATTCACTCCATTATTTCTTATTGGGAAAATATTTTTGGAATCCGAACTTTTTGCAATCCAAACAGCCTCCTGGAACGAATTAAATTGGGATTCTGGGGGCACCACGGTATAGGCAAACACCTCTCCTCAGATCTCTCGCGGTAGCGCACGGTGGACACATGGTCAACGCAGACTGCCACGGAGACCGTACGTAGGTGCACGGCGGGCGTAGAGGAACCGTTCGTCGACCCTGCGTTGCCCGCAGGTAGTCACACAGACCGCAAGGCCACCGTACGGCGACCGTGGAAATAATGCGGCCGCCGTAATTTTTTCGGGGTTGGGAAAATTCATTTTTCATTGAGAAGAGCTTACGGCAGCTGCACGAATAACGCAAGCCCACCGTACGCCCTACGTACGGTCGACGTGGAACACATCTACGTCATAGCTTGGCTTGTCGAATTGCTACGGCGAACGTAGAAATGAAAAAAAGTTATAACTCCGCGTTATAATTCCACGGCGACCCTACGGCCTGTAAAATATAGCCAAACGGCGTAGGGCTTCAGTTTCTCTGCGGCCGCCGCACGTTTCTGTCAATTCAGAGGGCGTACGGCCGCCGCATCCTCGCGGTAGAGGAAATGTGACCGAGGCCTTAGAGGTAAATGTGCATAGTTCGAGGCCATCCTGCCAGTCCCTGTGTTAATATTATCATTAAGCCATTGTCACTGGACAGAATTGATTGACTAATTTGTGGTTGTAATAATTTTTTTCACGAAAACTCAAACTTGGATGACATGGAGGCTGGAGTCGAGATTGGAGGAAGATGTGCAGGATCAACAACCTAAGGTATCCTGATGATACCATTCTGTTGGAAGAAAGTAAAGAGGATTTGATGAAACTGCTGCAGACAGTGAAGAAGGAAAGTGAAAAGCTGGTCTTTATTTAAACCTAACAAATATTAAAATCTTCTCAATTGAGAAGATTGACGTGTTCAGAAAGGGTGTGTTCCATTACCAATGAGCTTGTAAAGCACTCACAAAGTATTTCACTTGATTTTAAGCACTCAAGCAAGCACTCCAACGAGATGGTTGATTAGGAACAGCTGGCTTGGCAAGCGATCGCAAGCTTATTGGTTATGGAACATACCCCCAATGGATGGGCTAAAGGCTGCAACCAAGCTGTCTGCTAGAGTTTCAGAAAGCATTGCAGGGTAGGGATGTTTGGAGACATCTGATCATAAATGTCACCAGAAATCGGCCACGACTTAACTTGAACTGGTTAACTGGATAGAATAGCACCGATAGTTGTGTGGACCAGCGACTGTTAGCAGAAACACCACCCATGCGTAAGTACGTCGAATATTCTCAAAATTTCCCTCTGGTGAGTATTAAACAATGCTGTTGAACCTGGGAATATGGTTATGCATCAAATAAAGGTCAGAATTTGGCCAGAAGGGTGACGGTTGCAATATCGCACTTGAAACTATGGCTGGGAAAATCACACGAGGCCTCAAGAGAGGTTATGAACAATCCATATACAGTCCACATATAATCTCATCATGGCTCGAAAAATCGAACAGGCAATGGCATTCATCATTCATGTACAAAGACTCATGTAAGCAGTTTTGTGAGCAAAAGATCATTGTTGCTGAGCTGGAGGCCGAACAAGTGAGGACGGCTCTGATCCGTACATCTTAGGGGGACGTGATAAGGAGAGAATGCCTCAATCACGTTGAGTTTCCTCCAAAGTCCTTCCAGTTTAATAGCGACTGTTTAAAAATGTTGTCAGCTCAAGTCACGTGAGATCTGTGACTTGCTACAGGTTCCATGTACACCTGTACTAACCTATTCCATGGTCGGGTTGTCGGCGACTAAACCATCCCTCCCACCAAGTTTCTTGTTGAGGAGGGTGTTTGGATATGGACACCCAGCAGGATGAAGAACAAAACCTGTCAAAAGGCGGAGGAGCTCCTTGTGAGCCAATGGCCATCCATATCTAATGCTCAACTGTGTGTACGGACGTCCTCCTGGAGTTGGGTTACTTCTTATTCGGAGGTTGGTGGCAGAATTTGCACTCCGGCCACCGTAAAACCCTTCATTCCGCAAAACATATTACAAGCATTTAAAAAAAAAAAATCTGAAAACCCACTCCGTGGGAGTACCTCCTGTGCAGCTTCCCTTCGCAGGGCAGCTCACCGGATAATGGGATTGGGGCAAAGCCTTCGGGACTCCCAATCATTGATGATAGGAGGGAAACCATGGGGTAACATTCCCAGGTCAGATTGTGGTAGTGTGTCGCGGTGTTGTTGAGGTGTTGTCCCCCAGATGGTGGTCTCCTTGGGTTAACCTGAGGCGGTCCCTTCGGGTGGGTGCCTGGAATGTCTTATCCATAAGAGAGGATGATCACCTGTCTGTTATCATCTGAGCTCAAGCATTTGAACATCGGTATTGCAGCTCTCTCTGCCGTTTGGAGACCGGGTTTGGAGCAAGATCATGGCAAGGTAGTTCCACCTACCATTGGTCTGGTCGCTCTGATGGTTACCATGCCCAAGGAGTTGCTGTAGCTGTGTCCAATAAGCTGACCCCAATGATAATTGAGGTAATAGCGGTCAACGAGCGTATTATGAGACGAAGGATTTGTCACTCCTTGGGTGTCATTTCCCTGGTCTCTGTATATTCTCCGACTGAGGAAAGTGATCTCACCGTGAAGGACGCATTCTATGCCACGCTCGAGTTTGTGGTTGATCAGTGCCCCAGGCGAGATACTCTACTAGTTTTGTGGGATTTCAACACATCAACTGGAACTGATAGGGATGGTTATGAGACGCATTGGTCACCATGGGTCTGGAACTGTGAACCAGAATAGCACTAAGTTCCTTGACTTTGCAAGAAGTCAAGGACTTAGGGTGGCTGGTTCATGGTTTCACCCAGGCTGAATGGCAGAGCTGTGCTGTTCAAGGAGCTGAGAGGTAACACTATATGGGTACTCAGGGTGGACAAGGAGGCCGATATGTGAGGAATCTGTGAGGGGGTAGAGCATCACTTGTGATCAGGTGATTCTCATCCTGCTTAGAGGGGAATTTGCACATTGCATTCCTCCAAGCCCATCCCTCGGTGTGCTGAAGTTAGAGCAGAGGGTAGAGGGCTCTTGACAGAGGAGTCCGAAGGGAAGGCCCACTGGGCCGGTTACATTGAGCGGCTGTACCAGGCTGATCCACCAGCTGTTGAGCTGGATGTCAGGGGTGTTACTATCCCTATTGCTAACCCTCCAATCAACTGTGGTCCACCTTCGTTTGTGGAAACACAGGCTGTGGTGAACCTTTTGAAATGGGGTAAAGCTCCAGGGATCTGTGGCATCCATGCTGAACTTCTCAAGGCTGGTGGAAATGCTGTACTCATGTCATTGCATGCGGTTTTGTGCTCTGTCTGGAACACAGGCCTCATCCCAACTGAATGGAAGATGGGCCTTGTTGTCCCTCTCTGGAAAGGGAAGGGTGATCGCCAAAACTGCAACAACAACCGAGGGGTGATGCTGCTCTCAGTGCCGGGCAAGGTCTTTGCTGGGATAATTCATGATAGGGTTCGTCACCATCTGCTTGAGCAACAGCACCCAGAGCAGTCAGGCTCCTGAAAATGTGATTCCTGTACTTCCTTGGAACACAGTTTCTCTCCTTCAAGTGTCTTGGTGATGAGGTTGTGATGCTCAAGTCTTTTATCAAAGCATAACCCTATACTCTTCTTTGTACTCTTCTATTTGAGATGACAGTCCATCGAGTATTCCCAAGAATGTAATTTATTTACTTCCTTGTTGTGCCATCATTTCTGTTCCAAGTATACCAGTGAATGTTCATTTTTTGAAAATAGGAACCATAGATTCATAGTCTGAAGGCACGGCTTAGGTATACGAGTCGTTCTCCATTGCCATTTCTTTCTCCAGAACCATGAGGTCCAAGGGCTGTGGAACAACTAGCTCTGTTTGTACCAACATAAGTGTTGAATTCAATGAAGATTACCAATTACCATTAAATTCTGCTGTTAGCTGCTCCTGGAGTAAGCAGAGCTGCATAGTGTAAAACTATTTATCCTCTGATATGATATAATTAGGCAACATGGTGGAGGCATAACCAAGGATGATGGTCAGGTAGCCATGTTGGTGCCTACATCTGCCTGTTCGGAGCCTGCCACTGATGGGCGACCATGTTACAAGAGCTTTTTGGAATTATGATTAGTTGCAATGGCGACTCCTTCTCTATGTACGTTGTCAACATGGCCTACATGTATGTAGGTGCAGTATTCATAGGTGTCCAAGATTCCACTTCCCAACCAGTGAACCTATGTGAGTCCCACTATGGTTACTTTTAAATGTTTCAGTTTCCTGGACATGAGAGATGCTGCTCCTGAAGCCAGTATTATTTGTGTATTCTAAGTAGCAATACGTATCTTTTGGTGAGTCTGCAAGTCAAGGTCAAGAGCACTTCCAGGTTGTAAATCTGGTTGTGTCCATCCATTTTCCACATTGTCTGTTTCTTTCATAATACGTTTTCCCTGGCTGGCTCTCTCTGCCCATGCAATCAGAGTTGGTAGGTAGGGTCGCCATGTTAATGAAGACGTTCAAAGAAGGGTATGCCAACACACCCTGGTTTTACCCAGAAAGACCTGGAAGATGTTCATCCAAGGGAGCAGAACGTCGACATTAACCTGGTTCCTCCCACAACCATTTCCAGCCTACACCACAAGGATGTGGGGTTGGTTTGTGGGTCCAGAATAAACCATCAGGCTCCTTTCGTCCACTTTTTGCCATGAATGGCTCGTGACCCGAGAACTGCTGGTATCAGTGCTAGGCTAAGGACACGCTTTACACAAGAAATAAATTATTTGAATCTCCAAATAAATTCAGTCAAATATGCTAACACTACTACTACTACGACGAGTTGTCACGTATTTTCACTGATCCTCGAGTTGCTTCGACTATTCATCATTATAGTCATACTACTCCGCTTCTATTAGTATTTTTGTTTTATTTTGGTTCTCTGTACTGAGTTGGTTCATTTGTTGGTTCACGAGCACCAGCCAGAGTGACCACTATATTCGTTATGTCTGTGTGTCTGTCTGTCTAGAGCATAACTCAGTGGACTTTGATCCGATCTTGATGAAACTTGGTTATGTGTTCGATATCAATGTCTAGTTGTGTTTTCCTGGATGAGGGCGTGCTACGCCCAAAAAATAGCCATTTTAGGGGGTAGTCAGATTAAAAATCTATCTTCTCCTCAGGAATTGACTGAATGGAATGGGATCTTCGGTATTTGAATAGCAAAATGAATTATCTAAAACTTGTCGTTGTCCGATTTTTCATTTTCGTCCCAAGCTCAAGGTCACAAGGTCAAAAACTCAGAAAATTGCGAATTTTGACATAAAAATCATCCGACCGCCCAAACTTTGAGAGCTAGGTCGACAATATTTTTAGCCGCGTCTCGCGTAGCGAACATTGGCTCTAAGAGAGCTCCGCATTGTTGTTGTTGTTGTTGTTCTTCTTCTTCTTCTGAAGACAAAACCTTTAGGACTCGGCTCTTTTATATACAGGATCCGGATCTCCTTAAATACTAAACACCTGTACGCATCCTCGCATTGAGGGTGCCTTTTGAGAGCGTCTATCATGAACTTTTAAATATATTTGGACATTTGCTTTACAGTTTCGAAAAGTTCACGTTACTATTTAAAGATTATTCCATTTAATGTGTTGAAATTTCATAAATACACGATTTTCTCGTCATGAACGAGGAGCCTCCATGACGGGTCTCGCTATTGGCTCCATCAAGGCACGTGACGAAATATCGGAAGTTGTTGCTATTGTTTGTTTGTTTTTTGCCGCGTCGTGTTGTGAACGCTGGCTCGAAGAGAGCTCCGCGTTGTTGTTGTTGTTCTTCTTCTGGTGAAGACAAAACCTTTAGGACGCAGATCTTGGACACATTTGTCCTTGTTTATACATAATCTTGAGGTCATTCCCCACCTAAAGTCTTGAAACCATTTTGCTCGATCTCGAACACCTTGCCCGTGGCGCCCCCTTCAAGTTTGTTTTTACGCTGATTTCATCAAAGTATGGATAATCCGAGGAGTGCGAAATGCCATATAGCCTATATGACGTTATATTGTTCCTGGAATGTTCCGGAGGAAGTTTTGCACCAAAAGTCATAATCCTTGACCTTTGACCTTTAAAGTCCACAAAGGTCAAATTTTCAAAGTTGTGGGAATCGAACCGGGTTTTCGACCTTCTTCGACGAATGAACTCCAATAAGCTATAGCACGTATCCTGTTTCCTTATTTTAATGTCCACAACATTGTTTTGGGACCTTTAAAGGTTATGCGAAGGTCAAATTTTGAAAGTTGTTGAACGAAACCGGGTTTTCGACATTTTGCAGCTAATAACCTGTCACTCGTACCACACCATGTTGATCATTTTTATAAATCGGTCAAAAATTATCACATTGTCTCATACTTGACTTGTGAAACAATCTACATCATCAAATACCGCTCGTGTGAACCATCGTCGTCTTCAGACTTGTTTTTACAACGTTTGTTTTATTTCAGGTTAATTACACTGTCCTTTATTTCATGAGCAGTTTTGTTTGTAAAATATATGTCTCAGTACTATAAACATGCCTATGAAATGTGAATGGGCTGGAGTTGCTGCGAGCCGTTCTAGCCAAGCAAGTGTGAGCAGCTCAACGCATCCATTTAACGCGTTGACCAGGAAGCATAGAGTGAGATGTGAGATGGGACGAGCTATCCAAATGGAAGCATATGTGAAGACAATTGCTAATGTTGTTGAGCCATCAACAATAGTTGCTGCCTCGAAAATGTATGGAAGAGCCATGTTCTTTCTCAAACCCGAAGCTTAAGCAAATAAGGCTATACAGAAAGGGATTGTTGTGGGAGGATTGTTTGTACAAGTTGAACCGTTCTCGAGTCTTGGTACACAGATGACCTTGTCCAACATACCTCCTTTCACGGCCGATAATGTAGTTTTGCCTTTTCTGGAGCGATTGGGAGTGCTAAGATCACCTATCAGGCCTGTGTCTCCAAGGTTATCGTGAGCCTGCCCAACGTCATATCCTGTCTTTCAAAAGACGGGTCTCAATAGAGTTGAGAAATGACACTGAATGTGAGGGATCCTTTGTTATTCCTTTTGAAGGGAAGAGTTACAAGATATTTTATATGACTAATGAGCCTTGTTGTTTTGTATGTAAGGCAAATGATCACATGAGAGTAGGCTGCCCTACAATCTAAAAAGAAGTATCTACTCCTCGTTACCTTGACAAGCCTAAGGAAAAGACAAGTGTCATTCTAGAAGCTTCTGTATTATCTTCTCATCCTGGCCTTTCTTCTGCTGAAGATCAATGGCAGACAGTGAGGGTAGGGAAGGGGAAGAGAGCGCAGAAGAGAAAATCAGAACCAGAAGACAAAAGGGACTGCTGATCGAACTGACGTTGAAGATGCATCCGACAAGGACTTGAAGCGATCCGTAAGGTCGAGTGTTTTGGAGGAGACAGAACTTGTGACCCAATTTGTGCAAATGGAAGAGGAGGAAGATGCTCTTCCTGAAGTTACAATCATGGGAAATCTTTGCCGCCAGATGCACCCAAAGACCTGTTGAGAAGTGAACAGAAAGATGGATCATCCATGAACAAGCCTGGCATGGTAATGAAGAATGATTCTGTGGCATCGACTGACCTGTCAGAGTCAAATGAGACTGAAATGTCTGTCGCCAACACAGTACGCCCAGACAAACCAACAACAACTGAAATGAGGATTCATCATAATTCAATGATTGATGCATCCAAAGAAGCAGTTCTGCATGAAAGGACCGCCACTGAAGCATCAAAAGAGACTGTAGAACCCCTTCTTGTTGTGACAGACAGGCAGAAGGTGCCGGTCTTACAAGCGACAAAGGCATTACTTGCACTGACCGAGGTCTCGAGTGCTGCAGCAACATCCACAGTAAATGTAGACAGCGAAGTCAAGCACAGATCTACCGTAGCACCTCAAACGGATTATCTCCCTGTCCCTACCATCAAAGCGTCTTCAATCCCTATAGCTTTACCAAGTGGTGAAGCAAGGACTGCTTCGTTAGTACCAACGGAGTGTTCATCTGTGTCACCAGGAGAAGGTGCAACGTCAGTTTTAAGTGACGACAAGGTAGAAGTTTTGTCATACGTTGCAGATGTACCAAAGGAGAAAGACCATGAGCTCCCAGACAGGGAAGATGAGGAGAGCATGGGTGACTGGGAAGGGGATCAAGGATCATTAAATCGGAACTGCCCTCAGGGCATCATTTGTGTACTTCTGGCCATGAAATATTAGAGTTCCTCGAGCAAAGTTTGCACACTCGGAAGAAAGTTGAAGCTGTTCTAAAGCGGTGGAAAGACAACAAAGCACTCGTACATTCCCTGTATATACTGAGGAGAGATGGACAAAAAAGCAAGACCAGGTTCAGCTGAGCAAGTCGGAGTCAGGAAGTTTCTTGCAAAGTTGCTAAGTTATGAGGCTAAGCATGAGTTGGGGTAGACTGTGTTTCTCCTTGTATAACTCATTATATATAATGACAGCATTATGTTTTCGCCTGGGATGACTGAATGTTAACAGGTGTAAAGATGCATTTCGTTTGCACCAAGTACTGTCATTCTGTTTAAAGGAGAAACTTGGAGTACCATTTCTACAGGAGACCCACACAACCCAAGAGGCTGCCTTCCGATGGGAAAATCAATGGCAAGGATTGGCTTTTTTCAGTCACCTCACAGATACATCTTGCGGAGTGGCTATCCTCTTTTCGCCAAGTGTGAAACCTGAAATACTTGTTGTAAATGAAGTCAGTTTGTCGTTTGTTACATGTAAAGGTAAGGCTTGAAGGTTTTGTTGTTAACTTCGTCAACATTTATGCACCATGTGTAGGAGCTGCAAGGGTGTGGTTCTTTGATCACATGCGGAGGTTCATGCTCACCTTGCCTGACGAAGAGTGTGTGATTCTTGGAGGGGATTTTAATTGCACTCTCAATCAGTGTGACCACTCCTTGGCTTTTTTCACAAGATCTTGGCTATTCGTAGTTCACCCTGGCGTCTTGGTTTTCAATAGGTTTTCTTGGCGTAGAGGTTTTCTATTATCATCGCTTTTCCGAAACCTTGTGAATTTTTGGCCCTTTTCATTGGCTCACCTTGGCATTTATGAAAATGAGGAGTGGTCACACTGCTCTCAATCCCTCTTTAGATAGAGTGGGTAAAGAACCGCACAGTCCTTCTGCTAAAGCATTACAACAAGTGGCAACACTGTTCAACCTGAGAGACATTTGGCATGCACAGCACCCCACAGATAAATCATTTACTTGCACTCGTATCAGGGGTGGTAATATCTCGCAATCCCGACTAGACTGATTTTACTTGTCTCACCATTGGTGCAGGTGTCTCAGTTGCTCCAGTATAAAATTTGCACATTTTGCAGATCATAATCTGGCCTGGATTAAGCTTTTCCTGGCTGAGGTAAGGCATGGCACTGGGTTTTGGTATCTCAGCAATGCCTTCGTCAAGGATGAAGCTTTTTTGTTAAACTTTAGGAACTTTTGGCAAGCCTGGAGGGATAGAAAAGGATATTTCTATTCACTTGGACTCTGGTGGGACGTTGTGAAAGCGTGGCTGAAATTGATATGCCAGGAATACTCATATGGATCGAGCAAAGCAATTGGAGTAGAAATTGCTGCATCTTGAGCATCGCCTGACCACACTGACCCCTGCTGAATTGAACTCTTATGAGGAAAAGAAGAGCACTCTCAAAGCGTGTAGTCGTGTAAAGGCACGAGGAGCATTCATTCGCTCTCAGTTGCAGTTTCTTATTGAGGATGAATATGCCCCGAGTTATCTCAAAACTTTGGAAAAGCGCAAAGGTCGACTTAGGACGATATCCAGTGTTCTGGAAGAAGATGGCTCCTTGCTCAATGATCCTGAGCGTGTTCATGAACGAAGTCGAGGTTTTTATGCTCAACTCTACTCAGGTAAGAAGGTAGATGCGGATGCTTGTGGCACTTTGTGGAACGGCCTCCCTGAAGTGACTCCAGAATACAGAGAGTGACTAGAAGCTCCATTTTCTCTGGAAGAACTAACAATTGCTCTGCATAGCCTGTCACTAGACAAGTCCCTTGGAGTGGATGGCTTGTCTTGTGAATTTTACACCAAAGTATGGAATTTGATCGGACTTGACTACCTTAGTGTAGCTCAGGAAGCATGCGATACAGCCCAAATGCCACTGTCTTGGAGGCGAGCATCCTTGGCTTTGATTCCTAAGGAGGGTGACTTGAGAGACATAAGGAACTATCGGCTAGTGTCTCTGTTGTGTGTGGACAACAAAATCATGGCAAAAATGCTGTCAAATCGACTGGGACTGGTGTTACCAAAATTAATCAGCCCTGACCAGTCATACGCCATCCCTGGCAGAACAATATATGACAACATATCCCTGATCAGAGATGTAATACAGTATGTGGACAAGAGTCAGACTCAAGTTGGATTCCTTTCCTAAGATCAAGAGAAAACTTTTGACCAAATGAACCATGATTACCTCTGAGACCCTGCTAACTTTTGGGTTGGGGAGGAGATACATAGGCATGATCCAGACATTGTACATGTCGGCAGAACGCCTCATTAAATTCAATGGTCACTTGCTCGCCCCCTTTCCATTCAAAAGAGGAATAAGACAAGGATGTTCCTTGTCCGGCCAACTTCATTCCCTGTGCATCGAACCCTTCCTTTGTTTGATGAGGTGAAGACTAACTGGCATGGTGGTACCAAACAACAGGCTCTCCCTCATACTTTCTGCATACGCAGATGATGTCCTTGTTTTTGCCAGCAGTGCAAAGGCCATGCCAACAATTTATGATTGGCAGTGGGTCCACTCAACAGCATCGTCTGTGACAATAAATTGGAGGAAAAGTTCTCGGCTTCTGATTGGACCAATGCAGATCACAGAGTTCCCAAAACCTTTTCAGGAATTGACATGGAGTCACAATGAGCTAAAATCTCACTATGTCTCACACTCTCACTATGTCTCTTCGAAAGGACCGTTTACAAAACCCCCCCATCCACTTTCTCAACAATCCTCTGGAAGAAGTCTTTTCTTTCAAGCTTCTAGGTCTCACTGTCTGCCATGACCTTTCCTGGGAAAGTCACATTTCCAACCTCGCCTCAAAAGCCAGTCGCCGACTGGGAATCCTCCGTCGTGCTAAGTCCTTCCTCGGCCCTCTTGAGCTCCCGACCACTTACAAAGCTTTTGTCCGTAGCCTGATGGAGTACTGCTCTCCCCTCTGGGCTGGTGCTCCTGCCTCCCACCTTTCTCGGCTTCACGCTGTCGAAACCAGGGCATTTAAGATCATCGGCATCTCCCGCAATGAAGCTGAGTCTTTGGGCCTCTCACTCAATCACCGCAGGTTGGTCGGTGGTCTTTCTGTCTTCTACCGACTCCTCTCCAGCCTTGCCCCCCCTGCTCTCTCTGCGATTTGTCCCCACCACATTTCCACAGGGCGCTCAAGGTCCACCAACAACCCCCTTCTGGTAAAACTACCAAAATCACGAATCACTGCTCATCTTCACTCTTTCATTCCTCTTTTTCCCGCCTTTGGAATAAACTTCCTCACTCTATTCTTTCCCATTCTTCCCTCCAGGCTTTCAAAACAGCTGTTCACCACCACCTCTTATCTTCCCCCATCCAAATCCTCGATCTTTTCTACCCCCGATAATCCACCCAAGCCCACTTCCTTCATTTCTCCTGCTTTCCTTCCTGAAAGTCCCTGAAATGTCCATCTTCTCTTCACCATGTTCCCCGTCCCATCCCCATCCCTCTCCCTTCCACAGTTCACCTAATGTGTCTGTTCCCCACTGTTTTGTCCCTTCCACTCCCGCCCCTCTTGTCTCATGCCTCCTTGCTGTGAGTTGTGTGTTAGCTCTCATACGAGCCTCGACCAAGGTATACAAAAAAAAAATACTTGGGGGTGAATTTGTCCACCTCAAGTGGGTGCTCACCACTTGTCAACTGGAACAGTTTAGGGGACAAGATAGAAGCAAAGTTGAGAGACTGGAGTGGGCGGCTAAAAAGTCCCGTCACTGACAGGGAAAACACTCCTCATTAAACAATTTATCATTCCAAAGTTGATATTCAAGATCTCTTGCATTAGCATTCCAGAGGGTTTTCTGCTTGAGATGCAGAGGAAGTTGTTGGACTATTTTTGGAATGGCAAACACTGGGTTTCAGTGAGCATTCTTAGCTTGCCCTTGGATGAAGGTGGACAGTCTTTTCCCTGCCTTCAAAGCCACAACCACACATCTAGGCTGAAGACCATTCAACGCTACCTGTATGCGAATCCTGCACCGCAATGGTGCTCTTTGGCATCGTAATTTTTCAGCATAGGGTTAAATTTTGGTTACGAAGGCCTATTTTTATTATTACTTCACACAACCTGTCAAGGTCAACATTGCCTCTCTTTTATCAAGAAATGCTGAGGGATTGGCATGTGGCTGACATAAAAAGAACAGATCCTTATCCAAGCAAAGACTTGTTTGAAGAACCACTCTTTCTCAACCCTCTTCTGCATGGCCGAACCCTGGCTTCATGCTCATTAAGAAGGAAGATCTTGACTGGTAATATATCCACAGTAGGAGAACTTCTGAATGATAGGAAGAGAGGCCTTCTCTCACCAGAGGAACTCACAGTGAAATTGGGCCTTCGGACAATTAGAATCCCCTCAAGGATACTCCAAGAGGTTAAAATATCTTTGCCTCCAGATTGCTTGGCATACTGAGAGAATCCCAATGAGGGTGACAGAACTTTGCAGATGTCCAACAGAAACTTCATCGACTTTAAAATTGAACCACGACATTGCGAGGTCCCTCAGCCACCACCCGCACACAACATGAGTTGGCCCCCTGGCGCAGCAAAAATGTCATTCTGTGGGCTGTCAAGGAAGAACATATACCTGCTGGTCATGCACTCGCTCCACTACATGGCTCTTGCAACCCGACGGGATACTCCCTAACGTGAGATTCTTCCACTTACCTTTCAAAGTCATCCTTGTTGGGGTTCACTTTACCCAACGCCAAGAACAATGGCAAACTTAAGTTGGAGATTGCTGCATGGTGCCTTCAGCTCTGGAGCCATGATGCGACATTTCACAAACGTTCCAGAGGAATGCTGCTTTTGTGGTGAAAGAGAAACGGTATTTCACATGTACCTACAATGTCGCCATCTTCAGCCAATTCTCTTACTGATGAAAAACTTACTTTTGCGCTTCTGACTTCACTTCTCAACAACACTCTTCATCATCGGACACCCGGTCAGGAAGCAGAGCAAGTCACGAGATCTCCTTGTCAACTTTATTTTAACTTGTTCAAAGATGGCAAATTATAAAACTAGGAAGGCAAAAATTTAAAGGAATGTGGTGGAACTCAGTGCTCTGAGCCTAAAGGCTTGATACGCTCACACATCGTCTCAGAATACAAGGCGGCAAAATATGGTAACACTGTTCAAAATTTTAAGGAAACTTGGACCACAAATGAAGCACTTTGTGATATCTCTCCACAAGGCACTTTGCACTTATTCATATAAATGTGTTATTTTGGTAATGTTCTCTCTCTCGTTCTCTCTCTCGTTCTCTCTCTCGTTCTCTCTCTCGTTCTCTCTCTCGTTCTCTCTCTCTCTCGTTTTCTCTCTCTCGTTTTCTCTCTCTCTCGTTTTCTCTCTCTCTCGTTTTCTCTCTCTCTCGTTTTCTCTCTCTCTCGTTTTCTCTCTCTCTCGTTTTCTCTCTCTCTCGTTTTCTCTCTCTCTCGTTTTCTCTCTCTCTCGTTTTCTCTCTCTCTCGTTCTCTCTCTCGTTCTCTCTCTCTCTCTCTCGTTCTCTCTCTCTCTCTCTCGTTCTCTCTCTCTCTCTCTCGTTCTCTCTCTCTCTCTCTCGTTCTCTCTCTCTCTCTCTCGTTCTCTCTCTCTCTCTCGTTCTCTCTCTCTCTCTCTCTCGTTCTCTCTCTCTCTCGTTCTCTCTCTCTCTCGTTCTCTCTCTCTCTCTCTCTCTCTCTCGTTCTCTCGTTCTCTGTCTCTCTCTGTCTCTGTCTGTCTCTGTCTGTCTCTGTCTCTCTCTCTCTCTCTCTCTCTCTCGTTCTCTCTCGTTCTCTCTCTCGTTCTCTCTCTCGTTCTCTCTCTCGTTCTCTCTCTCGTTCTCTCTCTCTCTCTCTCTCAAAATGCTCCACCTTACCTACTGCAGTCCTGACTGTGAACGAGCAGGGGTGAGGAGAGCAAACGACATTAAAATAGAATTGTGGAAATTCTAACAAAAGCACTACTACTACTACTTCTAATCCGCATGCCCAGCTAAGCGGCATCGTGACCCTCCTTTGGGGTTAACGCTTTTGCACTTCGTTCCATTGGGATGGTGGTGGTGGGGAGGCGTGGAAGGTGCCAATGCCATAATGTAATGATTACGATGGCAAGGCCTCAGAAACATTTCCCTCAACAAGTGGCATCAAATAAGGATGCGTCTTGGCACCCACAAAGTTTGGTGTTTTCTTTGCTGCTATGTTAATAGCACAAGTATAAACATGAGTGGTCCATATTCGAATTGTAAAGGACAGAAGAGTTTTACCCTCACCGTTTCAAATTGAAATCCAAAATAATGAAACAACTAGACAGAGGGCTGTTATTGCTATGGAATATGTCTTCCCTACACACACAAGAGGACGACACATTAAAAAAAACACAAAAGTACCTTTTCGGGTAAACTACTCCAATGGATCACAAATCTTCATCACATTCAGAGTGAGGGCGCTGAGCTCGAGGCCGGAGACAATTTCACCATTATTGATGTCACGATATCTATAATTAGCTCCATAAAGGAAGAGATTGTTGTATATTTGCAAAAGCTTGGCTGAAGATTTCACCAGAATCAGTGGCGTCATTGTTAGAGCATCCGTTGCTCCAAATCTTGGAGGTTGGTGGTTCAAACCCTGGCAGAGTCATACCAAACACTTAAAATGGTACGTGCTGCTTAGTATTCAAAAGGACAGAGCATCAACAAACAACCAGAGGTGGGCATCTGTGAGGGGAAGGAAATTCCTTCTTAGAAAATGCCCACTGAGTGGGATGAGAAATTCCTCCATTCTGTGCAGACAAATCATTATTTTCACAATTGGCATCAGGCTGACATCGCTTGGGAAACATGGTATTTAAGGGTCATGTTAGAATTCCAGATAGCCACCCATACTGCCCAGACACGTCATCATTACTCCTAATTAGCATCAGGTTGGCATCGCTGGGGAAACATGGTATTTCAGGGTCATGTTAGAATGCCAGATATAGTCACCCATACTGCAGATAGCCACCCAGACGTCTATTGACCTCTGGCTCACAGCCAGCGGAGACATGAATATCACTGCCAAAGGAAGTGAATCTCTCCTTGATCTCAACATGCTCACCACAAACAGGTACAGAAAAGATAGCAGCATCCAAGATATCATTGAAAGCCTGGATCTTAGTTTTGACCCAGGAAACCCGTAATCCCAGTGGCTCCGACTCCTCATTCAGCACCTTGAAGGCCCCCCCAAAAGGATATCTAGAGTCTCTGCAAAGATGACTGAATCATCTGCGAAATCAAGGTCAAAGATCTCGACATTCACAAACGATGCACCACTGCTTGATCTCTCCAGCATCCTCCCCAGAATCCAGTCCATACAAGCACTGAAAGGTGTGGGGGCCAGTACACACCCCTGACGAACTCCAGTAACAAACTGGAAATATGTTAGAGATGGTATCACCACATCTCACAGCACTCTCAGGACCAGAGTAGAGTTCAGACATCAGATTGATCAGTTTTGGTGGCACTCCACGAAGACCAAGAATCGTCCAGAGGGCATTCCAATTCACTGAATCAAATGCTTTACAGAGATCAATATAAGCTGCAAGCAGCACCTGCTGAAACTCTCGTCTGTGTTCGGTGAGGACCCGAAGAGCAAGGATATGTTCAATCATTGACCTATTTGGTGTAAAGCCTGACTCTTCTGGATGCTGGAGCTCAAGCAGATGGTAGCAAACCCTGTCAATAATTCTCCGAGCAAAGACCTTTCCCCGAGAGCACTGAGAGCAGCTTCACCCCTCGGTAGTTGTTGCAGTCCGAACGATCACCCTTCCCTTTCCAGAGGACAACAAGGCCCCGCTTCCAGTCAGTTGAGATGATGCCTGTGTTTGACACAGAGCACAAAACTGCATGCAACAACATGAGTCCAGCATTTCCACCAGCCTTGAGAAGTTCAGCATGGATACCACAGATCCCAGGAGCTTTACCCCATTTCAACCAGTTCACCGCAGTCTGTGTTTCCACAAACAAAGGTGAATCACAGTTGATGGGAGGATCAGCAGTAGGAATAGTAGCACCCCTGACATACAACTCGACAGCTGGTGGATCAGCTTGGCACAACTGCTCAAAGTAACCGGCCCAGAGGGCCTTTCACTTCACTTTTCTGTCAAGAGCCCACCACCAAAATTGACAGGATTTGCATATTGTGTCACTGAATTGGGAAAGCAACTATTTGAGGTCAAAATGTCAAAGGTCAACTGCTGAAATCACATTTATAATGAAAAAAAAAATCAATTTTCATCCGATGAACCCAAAAATTAAGCAGCAGTTGCATAGTGCATCCATCCATCCACCCATCCATCCATTGGGACCATACTCTGTACAGAGCATCGGTGCTGCCAAAGCAGTCGTCTCTTTAGCTTTTGGGCACAATCCTGGATGGGTCGCCACTCTGACACAGGATACTCAAATGGCTCAATCATTCCAGCAAGCTGATACTCATTTTGCCGACCTCGGAAGGATGACAGACTGAGTCAATCCCATCTGGTATTAATTCAACAGCCAAGCAGGATTTGAACTCAGGATCTTAACATCCCAGGCCCACCACCCAAACCATTAAGTCAACACCAGGCATATAGTGCATCACTGAACTTGGAAACAAACTATTTTTGAGGTCAAAAGGTCAAAGGTCAAAATTCTAAAATCATCAATTTCAATCTGAAAAATAATCCATTTTCATCAGATTGACCTAAGCTTTGATTAAGATTGTCAATTTCAATCGTAATGAAATGGACAATTTGATGTATCCATGGCAACCATTGGAGGGGGGGGGTGTATTTTACAAGTATCATGCTCTGCACTGTCATTTTCTAGGCTTGTTTGTCTGTTTGGTTTTTTGTTTATCGCCTGCAGATCACAATTTTAAACCAATCTTCACCACATGGTAGAGTTTGTCGTAAGCAAGAAGCCTGTTGTTTTTGGAGGTCAAAAGGTCGACATCATCGGTCAACAAACTAGTCAAATTTCTAAAATCCTCAATTTTCATCCGATTGACTTGAAATTTGAAGAGGATATATATTTCAGGTCACAGAATTCAACCACCAATTATTTTTGAGGTCAACATCGACCAAAAGGTCAACGTCGGGCGATTTTCTAAAATTGTCAATTTTCACCCGA
>NC_140972.1:1934327-2041827 GCF_056783735.1 Eptatretus burgeri
GGCACGTCGCCCACCAGACGGACAATCCTGTCATGACCCTCTCGGACTAACGCCGGGAACTAGTCACGGGTGGGCCTTTCGGCCTCACCACGATCGTGCCAATCGGCCCCCCGCGTGGGATAGGGTTGTTCGCCAAATTCGACCTACCTAAGTACCCACACGGAGGGTAGACCGGGCGATCGCACCTCGCCGCAGGTCGACTTCGGACATGGGCCACTTTAAGCGACCCGTTCCGTACTATCGGGATAACCAAGCGGTGTTATCGTCAACCTCGATGGTTCCGATTAATTATCGGGCGTATTTAGCCCACGACCAACCCTTTACGTGAAGATGGAGATTCAATTAGAGAAAAGACGAAGCGAAACGGGAGAAACAGTTCAACATAAAGCACATTTATTCCGCGGCAAACGGAAAGCACACATATACAATTACCACAATTATGCACCAAAAGCAAATGTAACAAAAGAAGAAACAACAATTACGCACCAAAAGCAATTGCAACAAAAGAAACACAATGCAGATCTACTACCGACTACGCGAGCACACGGCAACACTTACACAGTTTTACTTCACAGACGGCGCCGACAACACATATACTCCAAAGCAAAAGAAAAAGGGGCCACCCTCAACAATAAGGGGGCAGACGGGCCTGGGGCCGAGACCGCGTCGAGCCTACCCGTCTGGTGATGAGCCGCAAAATGGCGGCGGCGCCCCGACTCCGCGGGCCTCGCTGGCACTGCCTGGAATGGGGTGGGAACGGGCCCCCCTTCTCACACTATCTCAGCGCGGGGGGAAACAGGGGGGGGTTGTTGATGCTCGGGGGAAAGAGGATATCTGGCTGGCTAGGGTCCCGCGACGAGCGACTCCACTGCGACCTCGACCGCGTTCCCGGCCTCCCCTCTCCGCAGCTCCCCGACTCTGACATGAGCGCAGACCTCCACAAAGCTCCTTGGCTTCTCCAGACTCTCCGGACCCCGACAGACACTCTCTCGACTGATTTCGCCACCGCCACAACTCTCCAACTCTTCCCTCTGCCGCTGCCACACCTCTCCAACTCTTTTCTTGATTCGCCCCGCGCTCGGCGCTTTATAGTGCGACAGGAGAAACCATATGCAGATTTTTGGATCAGGATCGGCTCGGGGGCGGAGCCACGCTCGCCCATTGGACAGAGGAAAAGTGGGCGTGAATCATTCCTGATCCTCGAATCTGCATATATCGATTATACTCTGACGCGCCTGGAGGCGGGGCCAAATCGCCCCACGCTCGCTGATAGGACGGAACAGAAGTGGGCGTGAATCATTCTTGATCCGATTTCTCGGAAAGGCCGCTTTTTGCACCCGCTGCTCGGTGTGCGCCCTGTACGAGTCCAGGATCGGTGCCCACAAGCGGCACGGGAATGGCGGTGATGCGATGGTTGCGAGAGCGAGATGTGACGGTAAAGGTCGTGGCTGTTGGCGTTGTTGTTGTTGTGAAGCAGCGTTGCGGTTGGTGGTTGTTGTGTGATGGCTGTTGAGACGTGGTTGGCTCAAAATAAAGATAGAACAGAAAAAACGGCTATCTTGAAGGGTCGCAGCCCGAATGAATGACATTTATTCCCTCTAAACAACGGGTTTGGGCTAACTACACATATACTTACAGAGATATCTCACCTATGGGACCTGAATGGTGGTTTGCGAATTTCCTCAACCACAACAATATGAAAACCGCACTAGAAATCGAAGTGTCAACATGACCGTCATACCGAAGAAAAAAAAAATTTTTTTAATTAAAAAAAAAATAAAACCAGGGAGTCTGGAACACTGACGCTAACCATTACATTGACGTGTTTCGTCTTATGAGTACCTTACAAGTAACGTGTGTCAACGATCACGTAACGTGCCTACAACTTATGGCCAGCATTATACGGAAATGTGTGAGTCATACGCTGGCATACGTCAGGAAAATTCAAGCATGGAAAATTTGTCTAACAGCTCGGCGAACTACGACGTATGCCAACGTACTATGACGTATGCCAGCGTGCTCTTAACGTATACACACTTACCCATAACGTATTCGACGTGTGCCAGCGTTTTAGCCCAATTTTGCACACGTCAGGCATATGTTGGCTAAATCGTCAAGGTGTGACAGCGCCTTTATATACTGGCATCTTTGCCTGAGCAAGCAGGAAATTGGCTAACACAGCATTGGGGTTTTTGTGTGGGATATCCAATCTGTAGATGAACACACAAGTGTTAAAAATCAAAACAAACCTCACAAAACAATTCCGAAGTAAAGGCCCTGTCACACCTTGATGATTTAGCCAGCGTATGCCTCATGTATGCAAAATTTGGCTAAAACGCTGACACACGTCGAATACGTTATGGGTAAGTTTTGTATACGTTAAGAGTACGCTGGCATACATCGTAGTACGATGGCTTATTTTCGTAATACGCTGGCATACGTCTTTGTACGCTGGCATACGTCGTAGTACGCCGAGGTGTTGGAAAATTTTCCATGCTTGAAATTTTTCGACGTATGCCTGCGTATGACTCACACGTTCCGCATAACGCTGGCCATAACTTGTAGGCACGTTACGCGATCGTTGACACACGTTGCTTGTAAGTTACTCATCAGTTGAAACATGTCGAGGTAATGTTTAGCGTACCCGAAACTTATTTCTAACTTACGAGTAACGTGTTGTAGGCATGTTACGCGATCGTTGACACACGTCCACACACGTTACTTGCAAGTTACTCATAAGTCGAAACACGTCAAGGTAATGGTTAGCGTCAGTGTTCCAGACTCCCTGGTTTTTTTGGGGTTTTTTTCTTCAGTATGACGGTGATGTTGATACTTCGATTTCTAGTGCGGTTATAATATAATATAATTAATAGGCTGCCGCTCCATGATTTAAATCATAACCGCACTAGAAATCGAAGTGTCAACATCACCGTCATACTGAAGAAGAAAAAAGAAAAACCAGGGAGTCTGGAACACTGACGCTAACCATTACCTCGATGTGTTTCAACTTATGAATAACGTGTGTCGAGGTGTGTCAACGATCGCGTCGCGTGCCTTCAACTTATGGCCAGCGTATGCGGAACGTGTGTCATACGTCGAGTACGTCGAGAAATTTTCAACATGCTGAAAATTTCTCGACGTACTCGGCATATGAGGACGTATGCCAGAAAACTACGACGGATGCCAGCGTGCTCTTCACGTATACAAAACTTACCCATAATGTATTTGACGTGTGCCAGGTTGGTTCGGCAATTTTTTTCATACGTCGGCATACGCTGGCTAAAACGTCAAGGTGTGACGTGTGGTTATGATTTGAATCGTCCAGCCGCAGCCTATGAATAGCCTACGCCACGTGATCGTCGGCGATACGCTGCCGCACTATGCATAGGTTAGATTATCATTGGGCATAGGTTGTGAACGCCGACAACACGCTCAGCATTCGTTGGTATAAGTTATCTCTATGCGATTAAAACGTTTTGTGTACGTTACCAATACGTTATGCATACGTCCAGCACGTATTATACGCCCAAAACTTAAAAAACATCAATAGTTCAGCGTATGGCAGCGTTTTACATACATTTTGAGACCTTGCCATATGCTGGCTAAAACGTCAAGGTGTGACAGTCCCTTAAGATAAATAAAGGTGCCAACCGTTGGCATTCAACATAGATGTGAAAAAGGTTTTCAGACTTCTTACAAAAAGGACATTCATCTACAAGCAGATTTGAAAAATGGTGTAACAAGTGATTAGAAGGAAGGATCCAGTGTACTAATCTGCATTGGAGGTCGCCATGTCGTGGTGGTACAGGAGGGTGATAAAAGCCTTTCCAGTTAGGAAAATAAGGGGGAGAACAAGGAAAGAGGTCTCTCCATCGAACCCTCTACTGTGTTATTTGCCGTTGTGAAAGAAATTTTACACAACCAAAATAAAGGTCTTTTTGTTTGGGAAGGCCATTGAAGCCTACGTTAAAAGGGGGAGAAGGAAGAGGGTTGGCAAGAGAAAAAGCACATACAAGTTCAGGAAAGGTAGAGAGGTAGAGAAGGTATTCGATGTGCATTTTGTTCATTGCTTTGGTGGTCCTGCTCCCAAGCAGGTGCAAGCTGTGTGTATGTCCAAAGCACACTACATAATATGCGTGCCACGATTTGAGAGGATCGCACACAGACCAGGCTTGCCAATGCATCAGCTCCGATCCAGCTGCCGTTTGGGCTGAGAAGATCTGCGACAGATTTAACGCCCTTGTTGGTAAAGTGTTAAATAAAACACCGATCAGCAAGCATATCATGGAAAAAGGAGTTGTAGAACAAAGGTTCTTCCAGAAACATCTGTTTCGTGTAAGAATGTGTAGCTCTTGCTATTGTCAGAGCTTGCCACGCATTTAGCATGCTCTGATAGAAACCAGAGAGGGGGGATGTGTCGATTTTGGAAAGGTCCATCAGGAAAAAAGAGTGGTCATAGCCTAGCCTCCCAGCCTGTTGCAAAAGGTGATGAGCGACGTTGACCCATGGTGCAGAGGGTCACGTGTATAGCATGCGAAGAGCAGCCGAGAGTCAAAAGGCCATTAGCCGGCTCTTTATGTTGACCAGGCCTTAGTCTCCATCGGTCAGTGGTAAACTGAGGACCCCAGGTCGCAGCCAGTGTTTTCCGTCCCAGAAAAAGGACACGAAACACTTCTGGAGCTGTTGAAGCAACGCCGCTGGAGGATGCAGCGCAAAGAACCTGTGCCATACGGTAGAGGCCACCAGTGTGTTGATGACCAAGACCCTTCCACGATATAACAGTTGTGTGATCAAACCTTTCCATTTTTGCAGTTTACCCTCAACAAACTCGAGCAGACCAGCCCAATTCTTCGCTACTGTGGTATTATTACCTAACAACACTCCAAGGCATTTCACACCATCATTGGCTCATGACAGTGGAGCAGGAAGTCTTGGCGCCAAGTAGCACAACGGACCGAGCCAAAGGGTGTTCGTTTTGTTCCAATTTACTTTGGGTGAAGATGCCTTTTCAAATAAGGATAAACAATAACGAACGATGTTAATGTCATTGATATCTTGTACGAATGCACACACGTCATCGGCGTATGCCAGTACCTTGATGGGCCGTTCAAGCTGGGACAAACTAACCCCTGTTAGTCTACAGCGCAAAGAAACCAGTAGGGGTTCGATGGAGAGAGCATAAAGCAACCCAGAAAGAGGGCAACCTTGTCTAATTCCCCTGTTAACAGACAAAGGTGCAACAAGGTCATTGTTTATCTTAAGCACACTATAAATATTATTGTATCGTATTTTAATATAACAGATGAAGGTCGAACCAAATCCAAACTGCTCAAGTACTTTGAAAAGGTACCGATGGTCAACACGGTCAAAGGCTTTCTTCTGATCAAGGAGAAGTCCCAAATCTTTCGGGTTTTCCTTGCACAGTTCAATGATGTCTCTCACAAGGGAGATGTTGTCAAAGATGGAATGTTTTGGGACACAGTAACATTGGCCTTCCTTCAACAACAAGGATAGATGAGGAGTAAGTCGCGATGCCAGGGCTTTCGAAAATATCTTATAGTCCATACATAACAGGGAGATAGGACGCCAATTTTCAATACTCAGCATGTCTCCCTTTTTGGGGATGAGGGTAAGAAGAGCTCGTCGGCAACTCTGAGGTAGCTCTCCAAGCTGGCAGCTTGCGTTCAAGGTGTTAATGAGTTCTGGACCCAATAAGTGCCAAAACTTCTTGTAAAATTCGGTTGTGAGTCCATCCAAACCCAGTGCTTTCCCAATGGCAAGGCCGTGCAGGGCAGTGCCAAGTTCATCCAAGATGATGGGTCTTTCCAGTTGGGAACGCCCATCTGCACACAACACTGGCAGGCCTACGGAGATCGAGGCGACACTGACAGGATTTATTTGTTCCATTGAATATATTTTTGAAAAGTATTCCTTCACGAAAAGTTTGATTTCTGATTGTGTGAAGGTAATGGATGAATCTGCTAATCGCAGCTGAGAAAGCCGTTTACTGGGAAGACGTTTCTCTAAGGAAAAGAAGTACTTGGTTGGTACGTTTTCCTCATTCAGGTGTCGCACCCTCATCCGAACTAAGGCACCACGTGCATTCCTCTCGGTTATTTCCTTTAATAAGGACCGTTTCTCAGTTTAGGTTTTTTGTATGTTACTATTATTTTGTCCGGTGACTCGTTGGAGTTGTAAAATCTCTAACTGTAATATTTTCTTCACTTCATGGTCAGCCCTTGTTGAGAAAAATGATACTGTTGATTGAAACCTTTAATTTGGGTTTTTACTAAATCCCACCATATCAGCGGGTTGACGGAACAGCTTAACTTCTGTTCTAGGAGAGCCGTGCAGAAGGATTCAAAGGCCTGAATGAAGTTGAGGTTTTCTAGTAAACTGTTACTGAATTTCCAATGAGAGCTCCCTGGACATGGTTTTGAGAGTTCAATAAAGACTCGAGCTCGGGAATGGTCGGAGAAACCAGAAGGCACGATATCGGATTTATAAACTCCATGTAATAAATGAGAATTTACATAGATGCGATCAAGCCTCGCAAGTGAGATGTGGTTGTTTAAACAACGACACCACGTGTAAGACTGATCAGAAGGGTGCTGCCAAATATCATGGAGATTATATTTCGCAATGATGTTTGCAAAAAGTTTTGCGGTACATGGTTGGGGTTCCGGCCCGTTCCGGTCAAATGAAGCATTAACAGTACAGTTAAAATCGCCACCAATAATTAGACAAGTCTGCAAATCCAGTGTTTGCAGGAATTTTCTCAGTTCGGTAAAAAAGGAGATCCGCTCGTCATTTTTGTTGGAGCGTACACATTGAGAATTGTGAACTTGACCAGGTTGATGGAGAAGGTAACAGAGGCAAGGTGTCCATCAATAATACTCATAAATTTAAGGCAGGACGGATGGAAATGTTTCCCTAAAGACAAACATGATGCCTGCCTTCGACGAGGAGTTGTTGCTGAAGAAACATTCCTTGTCCATAAATAGTCGCCACTGAGCCTGAACAGATCGGACAGCATGGGTCTCTTGTAACAAAGCTATGATAAGACCGTTGACCTCTACCAGCTGTTTGATTTGGATCCTGCGGAGCGGACTCCCACCACCATTAACATTTATCGTTCCAATCTTGAAACTGGCCATGAGGAGAATAATAGCTTCTAAGAATAAGGTCAGAAGTGGGATAATTGATTAGGATCCCTTTTCGCCTTGGCAATCAATTTTTTAAGCGGTGACAGTGTGTCTGGTGGAAACCGAATAAGTCAGGCTTACGTACGATAGCCTGAGCACACTTAAGGAAGGACGGAAGATCTGGAAAGTATTCTGTCAGGTTTATATTGTGTTTCCTGTATGTATTTTGTAAGAAGATTCTTATTTGTTCAGGGTGGGTAGGACCTTGACTGGTGAGCTTCTCCACCATTTCCACCTGACTGTTCCTGTTTGCTTCCTCCAAGTCAGATTCGTCAGAGTCGGTTTTAGTTTCTGAGTCACACACGCTTGTACCGTCCTGCATATCGATACTGTCGTCATTATTGATACACGGATCTGTACTGGTTACCACGTCTATGTGCTCTTCCTTTGTGGGAACATCTCCTGGTGAAGTAATGGAAATAATTGGGGGAGTTGATGAAACGGAAACACCATCAGTGGATGTAGCAATATCGCTTCCCTCGACCGTAACGGTGTTATCGACCTCCAACGGCGTGGGGATATACAGTACTTTGGGGGGGGGGGGCGGGGGGTCTCGTAAAACATCCATTTTAACATTTCCTGCATTTCCCGTTTCACCACGTGACGGACTGGGAGCAGTAACAGGGTTAACATTCGCTTCGCTATTTCCTGCTGACAAGGATTCAGGGTTAACATTTACCGAAGTGACAGCAGGTTCATCACTAAGTGGTCTGTGTATCACCGTCAATGGACTTTCCAATGGGAGAGTTTTTAACGAGTGAAACGGTTTCATTTACTGTGATAACAGGTAAAACGGTCTCTGTCAGGGAGACGTCGATGTCCTCACCGGCAAGTAGGGTAAACTTGTTGGTTGTAGGTACCGGGGTCCGGGTCCATTCCGGGTCCATTCCGAGTCCATTCCGGGTCAACATTGTCGAGTGACGCCAGTCACGACTGCGGGAACATTACCGACAGATTCCTCGTTTGTAAATGCTCCTTTCTTCTGGGTTAAACGACCATCAGGTAAAGTCTTTCTCTTCCTTGATGAAACGACGGTGAAACCATCCCAAACATTCGTTTTGCTGTTTAGACGATCGGGCTGAGAGGACTGGGCCTTATTACTGGACACGGGATTCGCTTCTTCACAGTCGAAGAAGAAGAAGACGTATCCTTGTTGACGAGGTTTGTTTCATCGTTTGACGAGGAAGCCTTTGGGCAAGATCGTTTCAAGTGTCCGAAATTACCACATTCGAAACATTTCAGGGTGTCAGTAGTTACGCAGACTTGGTAATCATGATTATAAATTTTGAGTTTTAAAACGATGTTCGAGGTTCTTTCAGCGTTTGAGGGAGGAAGCACCACACGAGCTTGTCTCCGAAAAGACATCACATGTTTCGTCCGATCGTCCTGGCTCCGAAAAGGTAACATGGTGATCTGAGAAACCACAGGACCATAACGAGATAGTTCGGAGATCAGCGTCTGATTCTTCAGGAAAGGAGTAACGTTCGAGATCATGACCTTCAGGGCCGGAGTGTCGAGAGGGGAGACGAGCACGAAATTTGTTTGTGTACAAGATATCTCAAAAAGTTGCAGACGGATCTGGATGAAATTTTGTGGACAGGTTGGATGTTTGACAAGGCCAAACTGATTCAATTTTGGTGAAGATCCAGATCCAGATCCGGATCCGACTACGAGAATTTTTAAAGTGATTCTTCAACATTGAAAGACAGGAACAAAAACGATATATAGCACGATATCTCAAAAAGTTGGGGACGGATTTGGACGAAACTTGGTGGACAGGTTGGGTTTGTTACAAGGACGAATCGCTCCGATTTTGGTGAAGATCCGAATCCGGATATGGTTACGATCATTATTTAATGTTAAAGTGATTCTTCACCATTGAGAGATGGGGTCAAAAACTATATAGTGTTGCGGATTTGGAAGCTTACTGCACACAACAGCCAGGTCCGATAGATCAGTTATATCAGTAGAGTATGTGTTTCTAGTTAGGGTCCTGTCCTATGTTTAATGGGTGAGTAATTGTACGTGAGCTGTGAGTCATTTTGATAGTTAGGATTTCAATTACCAACAACCACAACAAAGACACCTGCCTTTCCTTCTTTCCACCATCATCCACCGGCACCATTGCACGCGTGCGTGTCAGCACGTAGGTGGGCGGAGTCCAGTGTGCTCGGCGGGGCTTCTCTGGACGTTGGTGCGCTCTCGTTTCGCCCCAAATATGGGCACAAGCGTTACACCCGGGCTTCGCCCTAAATATGGGCACAAGTGTTTTGTTCTGGCTTGGCTCCAAATATGGGCATAGGGCGTTCTCTCTGCCCAATGAGGGAGTGCGAGCGTGGGATAAGAGAAGCGTGTGTGGGCAAAATGGAAGAGTAGTTGAGAGTAGAGTTGTTGAGAGTTGTCTTCTGGTCTTCGGAGGGGAGTTGTCTTCGGTCTTCGGATGCCTTCTGGTCTTCTGAAGCCGGTTGTCGCCTTCCTGGGGTCCCGCCAGCAGAGCATCTTCTCTTGTGGCCTGTGTGCCTGCAAGCCTGTCCCGTGAGGATCGCCTGCCTGGGCTTGGAGCGGCATTGTGTGGCAGTTCGAGTCCTGCTACATCAGATCGTCGAAGACTGCACGAGGCAGAGGTCTGAGAATAGACTCTGACCTCCAGCTCGTCTTTCCTCGAGTTGGAGGCCTCCAATAAAGACCTGACGGGTCCGTTTCTTTTTGGGTGTACGTGTGTGTGTGTTTGTGGCGCCAGTCTATTAAGTAAAACTGCATAAGTGCTTGTACATAAATTGCTATTCCTTCAGTATTCGGTTAACTCTGCCTTATTGCGTGCTCCCCTGCCCCATTATAAATAAATATCCCTTTTGTTAAATGTTCTAGCTCGTTTCTGTGTTTCTTTCATTGGCTTGGCATGGCGTGTATTGAGAAATAGCGAGGCAGTAAATTGTTCATTTGGTCCGACGGACTTGGTAATCTCCGCTTGGGTTACACACGGTTTGGGCTCGGTAATGGCTCGTCCCGCTCGAGGTCCGTCGAGGGTGTGAATTCCCCGGTAGCTTTGTCCACATGGGTAATTCGGTATATTGAAGTTTGGCAATTGACCCGACCCCACGCGGTCTAATTATTGGCGATTCATGGTCCAGTAAGGGACCCGTACCTTTCGGACTTATCCAAAAGGCACGACCTCAATTCCGGTGTGTTCGGTGGAGCCGACTCTGCTGCTCCCTCTAGTGGTCGTGCTCCCCACCGATACCCGACCCCGTAACAAGAGTACTGTATAGCATGATATTTCAAAAATGTAATGGGCCCAATATGTTCTCCTGGATCAGGCACTGCATGGCGGAGGTATGTGCTCTATTGAGTGCCCTTCTAGTTTTTATATGTATCAATGTCGAAGTGAGTGGTGGATTATAAAAGGAGATTGCACAAAAAGGTTAAACAAAGCCCTTTCCTGTAAAAATGAAATTGCACATTTTCAGCGGATGAGACCCCTCCTGAGGCACACAGCACACAGCACCGTGGGACCCAAGAAAGTTGTAAAGGTACGTCTAATCAATGTTAGATTGAAAGCATGGGTTCTTTTACCAAAACAAACAATCAAGCAACTTGGAGAGCGCTCGCCAAGTGGGTTAAGCACTCAAGCAAGCACTCCAATGAAACGGTTGATAAGGCACGGCCCGTTTGGCACACGATTAGCAATCACTGAACCATCATATTAAGCATACACCTCCGAAAGATACTCAAAATGTCAAATATGGCCGAATTGGACAAACAACACTTTTTAGCAGTCGGAAATGCTTCCAAGTTCAATTCTGGAGGTTAAATTTTGGAATTGGGCTGAGTTTAAGAGATTCTCGGGGTTATAGCATGTATGGAAATGAAATAAAGCCACAAATGCTGACATATCCGAGCATTTACAAGCATTCAATGTTCCCAGCGATTCATAGCTATGATAACATGAGTGAGGAAAGTGAAAAAAAAAACGTTATCGTTAAATCGTTGCGCCTGTTCCAAGTCAAGGCATGATTGAGCAGGCTCAAAAAACATGGCCGCTTCAGGCCCCAGCGAGGTTACCCAGGATATGTCTTTAGACCCCAGAGAAAGCGAGGTGGCCGAGGAGCACCAGATGAAAAATGTAATTAAATAAGGCCGTTAATTATCTTCAAAGGGGTTGTTTTAATTAACCCAAACATCCAATTTTCACTCATGCACTTCCTCGGAGTTCCCTTAGTGTGCATGCAAAGTTTCAGGCTTCGAGGGAGTTATGGAGGAGACACACACTGCCACACACATTGATACACACACACACACTTATTAGTATAGATAGTGCATGGGCTAATTATTTATGTTAAATTGTATGAGAAACTTTAAAAGTCCTTATAATCTGAGATTTGTATTAACATCCTCCTTTTTGGATTTAAAGAAATTGACGTCATGAAAAAGGCTTTCTTATTTTACACTCACATGTAGAACATTTTCCTCTCTTTCGTGTGACTTGCAAACATCTTTCACTCATTGGTTGTACGAAAGTGGTTCGATGCTTACCTTGTACTATCAACTTTCAGTATATGGCTATTGACTGACTACTCCTAAACATGCTCAAAAAGTGTCAGACTATCTTTATAAAATTAAAAACTTGTAATTTCATTAAACAGATTTAAAATCTGAAACTCGTTTCTCCTCAAATGAAACTGAGGTGTTTACAACTTATTTAAACATATTTTATTTAACAAGACTTCATAATCTCTTCTAATAATGTCATTCATTAACCTCAGATGCTGGATGGTTATGAAAAAGTGTTGTATGTTGTTTTACCAAAAAATGTAAATGTGTCCTAAGGTGAGGGAGACATAATTAAATTTGCACAGATTTTTTTTTCTCCATGTTTGTGAAGGTTTCCTTTGACTAGCACACTGCCATGAAAGCCACTTGTTGTATAGGTTTGTAAAAACTGAACAATGGCTCCACATATCCATAACATTCTGCCTCATTGAAGAACGTCAGCAGATCCTTTGCATCGGCTGGTTAAAGAACAAGTGCAGTCAAATTAAAACACAAGGAAAAAGATGGACGTTGTTTTGTTTTTTTTAATTCAAATCAGAAAATAGAACTCAAATACCACTCATTGGTGTGGCAGACACAGGTACGTCAATGTCTGTGTTTTTCTGAGGGTTAAAAATCTCCAATATTTTCGATGTCTGTCTGCATTTGTCTGTATTTGTCTGCGTGACTTGTGGGACAGCTCTTGCATTTATGTGGCAGCTGTAGCTGTCGATTAAGGAATTGGTAGTGTCCCTACGATGTGAAAGTCTTGTAAGATTAGCATCGGCACACTCTCAGGTGTTCTTGACTTCGAATTTCAAGATGCCTGGTGTATTTATTGTTTCAATACGATCAGTATCACTCCCTTGTTGGTCCAGTGTTCAGAAGTTTTTGTATTCAGACGAAATTTGGTCCACTTTTGTTCCGACGTAGGGTAAGGCCAGAAACGGCTTTACTTTTATTCACAGCTGATCAATTACCAATTAAGGTATTTTATTTCTTACGAGCAGGGACCCATGGAATATCCGCACAATGGCAAATGTTACTTGAAGTTCTCAACTCTCCCAACACCCCCACGAACCCAGAGACATCAACCACCCCCTCCCAAACCCCAGGTCCTTAACCCCCCCCCCCCATCCCCCAAAAACCCCAGGTCCTCAACCCCCACTGCCAAACCCTAGGTCATCAATCTCTGCCGATCACTAAGGCCGAATCTTCACAAGGCCTGTGACACATATCACCTCAAAATCCTTTAAACTGTCACTTTGGTCATTTTGCATTGCATTGTTTGTTCATTGTTCCACATTTCGCAACAAAAGACACGATTCACACAAATTTCAGTCAAATTCAGAATAATACAAAGAGATAAATTGAATCAAATGCAATATACTGTGACAGTGAAATAATTAAAAGCATCGAGCGAGATAAATAAGACATGGATTATAATTAATCAGTGTAAAATGTGAGCAACCCAAATGAAAAGCTGAGCTTGGAAAGGGTTTGGGCTCCTGCAAAAGGACTATTAGTCTGAGCATAACAATCGGTTGGAAGTAGACGCAAGGTAGACACTTGCACAAAAATGTGTTTCAGGTAATTGAAGACATGAAGGACATGATACGAGACAAGCCATGTGGTCCACAAAGAACACTTTAGAATAATGTGGACTATATTTTTTGTGGACTTCTACTGGAGCATTCTGATGTGGAATGTGATACAACAAAAATGATCATCATGATCGCCTGAGTTGATTAGGCTAATTAACTCCAAAAATAATCCGTCAGAATTCTCATGTTTTCAACGCACGCCATGTTAATAAGACCTTCGACTGAAAAAAATAACAAAGGTAATGATAACTTTGTAACAAAGCATACATTAAAACGAATAATATTAACAACAATAATAATATTAATGAAGACTGGGAATCCTCCGTCATGCAAAATCCCTCCTCGGCCCACCTGAGCTCCTGACCACATACAAAGCTTTCTTCCACAGCCTGATGGAGTACTGCTATCCCCTCCGGGCTGGTGCTCCTGCCCCTCACCTTTCTCGGCTTCACACTGTGGAAACCAAGGCATTTAGGATCATTGGTATCTCCCACGATGAGGCTGAGTCTTTGAGCCTCTCACTCTCCCACCGCAAGCAGGTTGGTGGTCTTTCCGTCTTCTACTGTCTCCGTTCCAGTCTCCCCCCCCATATTTCCACAGGGCGCTCAAGGTCCGCCAGCAACCCCATTCTGGTAAAATTACCAAAATCACGAATCACTGCTCACCTTCACTCTTTCATTCCTCTTTTTCCCCACCTTTGGAACAAACTCCCACACTCTCTTCAATCCCATTCTTCCCTCCAGGCCTTCAAAACAGCTGTTCACCACCACCTCTTATCTTCCCCCATCCAAAGCCATGATCTTTTCTACCCCCCGTTAATCCACCTCAAACCTACCTCATTAAAATTCCCTGCTTTCCTTCCTGAAAGTCCCTGTAATGTCCAACTTGTATACCCCATGTTCCCTGCCCCATCCCTCTCCCTTCCACAGATCTCCTGTCTCCATTCCCCACTGTTTTGTCCTTCCCTCTCCCACCCCTCTTGTCTCATGCCCCCCTTGCTGAGCATTGTGTGTTAGCTCTCATGCGAGCCTCGATAATGTATACAAAAAACCAAAAACAATAAGTCGTATAATTTGGCAATAATATCGAACGTATAATCCTCCCCCCTCTCCCCGACCTGGCCCCAAGCGTATCTGGGTTTGCCGAAAGGCAAGCTCATGCTCCAGCAGTACAGCAGGTGGGTATGCTAGAAGGCTATGAAGACCAAAGAAGAATTCATCCAACGGACCAATGGGCCTACTACTCAGTACAAAAGCTTTTAGTTTGTGTATAACACCTGTATTTCGAAACAGTTTACAAAATAAATCAATTTTTACTTTCCAAGACAGCTTACTGTCTTTATAACAATCAAGAAATTTGGTTGAGAAAAATTTTACACTGAAGGGAAAACTTATAGGGAGGGCATGGTGATGGTGAATATGACAGCTCCGAAGATGACTGGCTTCGCATGGCAGTAAGCACCAACATGGCGGCTATATGATTTTTCATGTTGAAATGGTGGGTGCCATCAGGCGACATCTCCAACCAATGGGTGCAATGGAATGTTACACACAGACGGAGAGACGGACGAACAAGCGTATCATGATATATATTTGTTTTAACGTTAGGGCCTAACTGCACATGCGTGTCTGCTAGTGCTAAAGTGTAAATGCCACAACAGCTTTAATGTATAGCTTGGTAAAACTTGAACAACAAAAAAAAAACATTGCCTTACTTCTTCTGGAATAAATCTGCCAAACTACTCTGTGCCAATTTCCTTGGTGAGTGACTTGTTTGGCCGACTTCCATGATTGTTGTTGCCTCCATGGATGTTTTATATTAACCAAACACCAAAAACATTCTTAGCTTGAGACGACAGAGGGATCTTTTGATTGGAGTCACAAAATGACATGTTCATTATGAAAACTTCAACGTTTATATGAACATTTCTTCCTCATTCACTTGGAATGTGTCTTTCAATCCTGACAAATCTCACACTCTCACAATTTCGTTCTGAAAGTACCTGCTCACAACTCCCCCCCCCATCTACTTCCTTAACAATCCTCGTGAGTAAGTATCGTCTGTCGTACAAAGTCCTTCCTGGGCACACCTGAACTCCTACCCACCTACAAAGCCTTCATCCATACCTTGATGAAGCACTGCTCTCTCCTCTGTACTGGCTTCCCTGTCTTACATCTTGCTCAACTTGATGCCATCGAAATCAAAGCCTTTAAGATTATTGGAATATCCCATGATGAAGCTGAGTCTCTGGGCCTATCACTTTGCCATCGCAAACAGGTGGATGGGCTATGTGTCTTCTTCCACCTCGTTCCAGGTCTTGCACCTTCTGCTCTTTCTGTGCTTTGTCCCCTGGAGGTTTCTGAAGGGCACACTCAGTCCACCATCAACCCCCTAATGGTGAAACTACCTAAATACAGGATCACTGCTCCATCCATCCATCGATTGGGACCATACTCTGTGCAGAGCATCTCCTGGGCGGCTACAGAGCATCTAAGACATCTCCTTGGCTATTGGGCACAATCCTGGACAGGTTGCCACTCCGACACAGGATACCAGCAAGATGGCACTCATTTTGCCAACCTCGGAAGGAATGATAGGCAGAGTCAACCCCACCTGGTATTAATTCAACAGCCAAGTGGGATTTGAACTCAGGACCCTAGGATCCCAAGCCCACCACCCCAACCAATAAGCCAACACCAGGCATATAAATTCATCTTGATACTCTCCAAATGTGCTATTTTGAAAAATTAAACGACCTAGTGGTACCAGTTAACTCGTTTATCACAAATTTGTTCAAGAGTAGTTTCTCCTCTGAATTGTATATTATTTGAGGTTCTATTCTTGAACGTCTGACGATCAAACCGAGCTGTGTAAGCAACAGGTGTACAGTACAGTTCTTCAAAAAGGAAGATTAAGCCGGTTGTCTCACCTTGTGAGATTGACAGTCCAATGTAAAACATGACATGTTTATATCCTTCAAGCAAGAGGACATTTTGGGGGTTCTGCCCTGGATAAATTCCAATGTGCTCCGTCCTGATCTGCAATATCATTTGTCCCTGGTTGTCTCGATTCCTCTCTTTCGTTAGGATATGGCGAGCGATTCCAAAAGAGCTTGTTTGTGTGAGTGGTAACTGCGAATTAACTTACTTTAAAATTTGAGCACCACTTTCTCAGGAAGTAAGTAGTGAGGTCATTCTCAGCAAACAGGTCCAACAAACAAGAACGCTATCTGTGTTGCTGCATTAATCATGTTAAACTTACAAAAACTTTCAGTTCTTTCCCTTTAACCCATTATCCTGAGGATGTGAACGACGTATCCGTTACAAGCAAACAGGGACAACAATTCACTTCCACAAACAAGCAAAACCTACCAACACAACAACAAGACAAGACATGTATCCAACACAACAAGACATGTATATATATATATATATATATATATATATATATATATATATATATATATATATATATATATATATATATATATATATATATATATATATATTTGTTTTCATAGCTGAAGCTTTTAAGCATCTACACCTGCAACACAAATGATCAAGACATCGTGGCACAGCAGACAATTTAATTCAGGGACATGTGTTTGTGGCCTTTGTTTGCTGCGCAATGATCACAGTGCGAAGCGTATTCAGGAAGCTTGAAACCCAATAACCACTTGTCTTGTTAAGAATTTCCTTCTTTTTTTTTTCCTGCAAGCATTACATTTCAATTTCCAAGACCCTTTCAGGAGAGGAACAACATGTTAAACAAGGAAGTTGTTGTCCACATCGTTATATGACGTCAAAAACTTCATGACGACGTATCAATGCAGCTCCCCGTGCCTATTGGAGATATGAATTTTTTAGGTTATTGTGACATCACCATACCGGATACGTGAGTTGCACGTGCACATTGGGAGGAAGAAACAATTTTGTTTCTTGTGAACCATTGAAAAGACCATTCAGTTTCCTGACGAGAGAGAGAGAGAGAGAGAGAGAGAGAGAGAGAGAGAGAGAGAGAGAGAGAGAGAGAGAGAGAGAGAGAGAGAGAGAGAGAGAGAGAGAGAGAGAGAGAGAGAGAGAGAGAGAGACAGAGACAGAGACAGAGACAGAGACAGAGACAGAGACAGAGACAGAGAGAGAGAGAGAGAGAGAGAGAGAGAGAGAGAGAGAGAGAGAGAGAGAGAGAGAGAGAGAGAGAGAGAGAGAGAGAGAGAGAGAGAGAGAGAGAGAGAGAGAGAGAGAGAGAGAGAGAGAGAGAGAGAGAGAGAGAGAGAGAGAGAGAGAGAGAGAGAGAGAGAGAGAGAGAGAGAGAGAGAGAGAGAGAGAGACAGAGACAGAGACAGAGAGAGAGAGAGAGAGAGAGAGAGAGAGAGAGAGAGAGAGAGAGAGAGAGAGAGAGAGAGAGAGAGAGAGAGAGACAACAGCACGTATTGAGTTACGTGACAAGTGTACATGTATTCGATTGCATAAATGGAATATTCAGTGTTGTTCTCATCTCATTATGTTCCTGGAAATGATAACAACATCCATTTCCACATTATCAACGTGAACGAAAAGCTATCAAACAGGACAAATGTTTCACGTGCTCCTCACCGCCACCTCCTCACCAATTTTACACCAGAACAATCTTTTAATCTCACAAAGTGTGTCGAGGATGCACACAAGCTTCAATACGCCATGTTATGTATGTTTTGGATAATGGCAAGAATGCGAGAGAGAGCTCAGGTATGGATGGGTGATTGTGTTCATGTGTAGTGATTGGAACGTCTGCAAGAAGGTTTCACCATAAAGAGAATGTACTCTTCATGTTTATTCATTCCTTACTTGGTCCTTTTTTCTCCCTCTGCCATGGCTGACTCCTCTATCCTTCACCCCTACCCCACAACCCCAGTGCAAATGCTTCATTCCGAAGCTTCATTTGCTCCTCGTTAGTACTCTTTAAGTGGTGAAGCTGCTTCAATATTTGGGTATGTCCTTCCATCTATGCATGCATCAAAAACGAGGCAGAAGAGCCTTTCCAATACATTGTGTTTAATTCTACATGGTTCTAAATTGTAATTCTAAAGGGTGATTCTAAAGGGTAATTGTAAAGGTTAATTCTCAAGGGTAATTGTAAAGGTTTCTAAAAGGTTCTAAAGGGTACCCTTACTACCCTTTACAATTACCCTTTCAAGTCACCCCATAGATTTACCCTTTACAATTACCCTTTAGAATCACCCTATAGATTTACCCTTTACAATCACACTATAGATTTACCCTTTACAATTACCCTTTAGAATCACCCTATACATTTACCCTTTACAATTACCCTTTAGAATCTCACCCTATACATTTACCCTTCACAATCACCCTATAGATTTACCCTTTACAATTACCCTTTAGAATCACCCTATACATTTACCCTTTAGAATCACCCTATAGATTTACCCTTGACAATCACCCGAGAGATTTACCCTATACAATTACCCTTTAGAATTACCATTTACAACACTTTACAAATTTTTGAGAGTAATTCTAAAGGGTAATTCTGAAGGGTAATTATCAAGCGTTGTAAAGGGTAATTGTAAAGGCTTCCGGTTTCACTGGAGGGGACTCCCGGATTGCTCCCATCCATCCATGCTACCTTTAGTTTTCCAGCCATTTTCCCCACATCGTTTAACATTTTCAACTGAAACTTGGTACATGGCTACATTATCATAAATTAGAGAATAAATTTGAGTTTCAGGACGTTTCAGCAATGTTCCCAGAGTTATGCCCTTTTTAGACTGAGAAAATATCACATATTATACATGGGTCAGTGTTCAGCTGCCCTGAATCGACCACATTAACATCATGCGCAGCCATTTTACGAAGCAGCACAGATCGGCAGGCCTCAGGCCTCAGGCCTGAGTGTTGGTCCATGTCCCAGTACAATATTGGAATGATCCCGGTATATAACCATGATGTATTAAATATGCACATATGCCGTACGCAAGTTTTTGCTTCATGTATGTAAATTTTCACCAGAGGAGTGACTACTCATGTAGAATGTTTTAATGATAATGATGACGTCATAGGTCATGTGGCGTGGCAGCAATGTTGGAAAAAGCAAAACTTTAGACCTCTGTATTTCCGAAACCAAAGACAAAAATTGAAACTTGGTACGTGGCATGGAATAGGTATGATTTTTAATGATGTCATAGGTACCTTCGTTATGATGTCATAATTACATACACAGAATGCTACATCTGATCAATATGAAAATTTTTGAGGGTCATCTAGGAATAAATTGTATGGGGGTAAAAAATTGATGACGTCATTGGTCATGTGGTTCGGTAGCCACATTACTTTTATTTTTTTTTAACCTTCAAAAGTCTTTTCTCTGAAGAGGCTGAACAGATCGAGGCAAAACTATACACATATAACCGCCTATCCATGAGGAGCAAAACGTTCACACATATGATGTCATAAGTCACATGGTTTGGCAGGCATATCGGATTTACCCTAAAACCGATAAAAAAAATCTTTTTCTCCAGAACGGCTCGACAAATCGAGGGAAAACTTCACACAAATGTTCCTCAAGCCTTGGCGATACCAAGATATTCACGAATAATTGATGTCACATGGTCTGGCATCCATATTGGATTGAACAAAAATCTTTTAAAAATCTTTCACTTGAACCACTTCATCAATTGACATGAAGCTTCACAATTATGATCTTGTTGCGATGGGAAATGTATGTTTTAAATTTCAACCTGATCGGACATTGTCTAACAGCCAGAATTATTTAATTTTTGGATATGGGTTTTTTGTTTAAAAAAAATAATAATTGAATAAGACACACGTCTTGTCTGTGCCTGAATAGGTTTGAGGGTAGAGGAGTAGCATCTGAAATGCTAATCCTATCCATGTTCCACGTGATGACTCCGTCTATGCTTTGTGCTTGTTCTGGTTCCTTCTGATGACTCCAGTGCTGGACCACTGGTTGATGACCACTGGTTCCAGTGCTGGACTGCACCTATTTGATTTGAATTGAATTTATTTTAATCCCATTCTAAATTCAATTTAATAATAATAAACGTCATGGGTCAGTCTCAGGTGTCCGATCAAAGCGGGACGTCTTGGTACCCGGTCATCACTGCCAGCAGTTATGAAGTGGCAGTTCGGGTTATGTCTCTCATTAATTGCGTAACACACCAGTACACAAACACCACACAAAATACATGACACAAAACTGCACAAACTCCACACAAAACAAGTCCTGGCGAAGGTCTGCAATCTCTGATTGCTCTTTTTCTTGTTTTTAATATGATATATAGGCAAAGCCTAGAAACCTACAAAAAACGTTGGGTTAGAGAGGTTCATCTTCTTCATTTTGATTCTGGTATCGGCTCAAGCGTGTGCTAAAGCAAACTAATTTTTATCTCTGGTTTGTTATCCTAGTTGTCTTTATTGGTTTTTAGTCTACAAAATATATCAGAGAATGAAAATTGCTTTTCCTCTTATGTTGCCGAATAGTCCCAAACAGGGTACGTTATCAAGTTTCTTCTTTTTCATTTTGTTTCTGGTATTGGCTGCAGCATGCGTTAAACACAAACAAATTTTTATCTCCCAAAGAGAAATATAGTGGTGCAATGTTCAATGAGAAAGTTACGTGTGGAGGATTGGTTAGTTAGGGTAGTTATGGCAATGTATGATGGCTCAAAAAACTCGGTGAGGGCAAATGGAGTGCAGAGTAAGGATTTTGAACTGTAAGTGGGTGTTTATTAGAGGACAGTCTTGAGCCGAATCCTGTTCATCATTGTTCTTGAGGCTATATCACAGGAATTTAGAGGAGGCTTACCTTGGGAACTCCTGCATGCTGATGACCTTGTGTTGATAGCCGATAGTGTGGAAGAGGTAATGGGTAAATATACAGTATTGAAGGAGGGTATGGAGGCCAGAGGACTGAAAATGAATAAAGGGAAAACAAAAATAATTATTACTGGTGTAGGGGAGGAAGTGTGGAAAATTAGGGGGAAGTGGCCCTGCGTTGTCTGTAAAAAAGGTGTCGGTAGCAATTCAAAATTGTGTAAATACTGCAACTGCTGGATGCACAATAGGTGTAGTGGCAGCAGGGGTAGACTGCAGATGGATCCGGACTTCAAATGTGTTGTTTGTGCAGGTGAACAAGTGGCTCCATGTTAGAGCAGAAAGGTTAGTTTATGGGGATATACCCCAGGAAGGTATTAATAAATTCTGTTACCTTGTTGATATGATTGGTGCAGGTGGTGGTGCAGCATCAGTGACGATTGCAATAATTATAAGTGGCTGGAAGAAGTTTAGGGAGTTGGTATCCCGATTGACATCAAGAGGGACCTCTCTCCAATTAAAGGGAAAACATTCTGCAGCTTACGTTAGAAGCGTGTAGGTAGCAATCCTGACAAATCTCACACTCTCACTATGTCTCTCGGAAAAACCCATCTCGAAAACCCCCACATCTACTTTCTCAAAAATCCTCTTGAAGAAGTCCTTTCATTCAAGCTTTTGGCCCTCACTATCTGCCACGATCTTTCCTGGGAAAGCCACATTTCCAAGCTGGCCTCCAAAGCCAGTCGCCGACTGGGCATCCTCCGTCGTGCAAAGTCCTTCCTCAGCCCACCTTAGCTCCTGACCACATACAAAGCTTTTGTCTGCAGCCTGATGGAGTACTGCTCTCCCCTCTTGGCTGGTGCTCCTGCCTCTCACCTTTCTCGGCTTCACGCTGTGGAAACCAAAGCATTTATGATCATTGGTATCTCCCGCGATGAGGCTGAGTCTTTGGGCCTCTCACTCTCTCACCGCAGGCAGGTTGGTAGTCTTTATCTTCTACCTTCTCCTCTCTGGCCTCCCCTCCCCTGCTCTGTCTGCGAAATGTCCCCTCCATATTTCTGCAGGGTGCTCAAGGTCCACCAGCAACGCTCTTCTGGTAAAAATACCAACATCAAGAATCACTGCTCACCTTCATTCTTTCATTCCTCTTTTCTTCCCACCTTTGGAACAAACTCCCACACTTTCTTCAATCCCACTCTTCCCTACAGGTCTTCAAAACAGCTGTTCTCCACCATCTCATAACACCCCCCATCCAAAACCATGATCTTTTCTACCCCCGTTAATCCACCCCACATCCACCTCCTTCAAGTTCCCTGCTTTCCTTCCTGAAAGTCCCTGTCGTGTAAGGACCTGTAAGTCCCTGTAGTGTCCATCTGGTTTACCTTGTGTACCCTGCCCCATTCTTCTCCCTTCCACAGATCTCCTCATGTCTCTGTTCCCCACTGTTTTTTCCTTCCCTCTCCTGCCCCTCTTGTCTCCTGCTCTCCTTGTTGTACTTTCTGCATGTTAGCTCTCATATGAGCCTCAACATTGTATACAAAAAAATGGAAAACTACATTTCCGCCAGTGGATCCTGGGGTTGTGGTTCATCCACTGGATGATGTGAAAGTGCATGTGGAAGCACATGTTCCGTACCTCTCCACCAAGTGGTGGTGGTGAAGTTGTACTGTGTCAGTTTTCCCAAAATATGCTGCAGAAGAGGGTTCTCAATGGCATCCAACGTATACAATTTGATAGGCATACAATTTGATAGGTATACAATAGGAGTGTATGGTCCACAAAAAAATATATATATATATATATATATAAACATGCATATATATATATATACATATATATATATATATCTTCTTCTTCTTCTTTCAGCTGCTTCTGTTAGGGGTCGCCACAGCGGATCATCCGTATGATCCGCATAGTGATTTGGCACATGTTTTACGCCGGATGCCCTTCCTGACGCAACCCTGGTCGCCTCTTACGACACAGGGATATGGTACACCTATTTTAACCGGGGTATACACCGGCCCAGTATACTGGTACTCATTTCGCCGACCTCGGAAGGATGACAGGCTGAGTCAACCCCCTGGTGTATTAATTCAGTGGCCCAACGGGGCTTGAACTCAGGACCTCTTGGATCCCAAGCCGCTGCCCTAACCACTGCGCCAGCACCAGGCATATATATATATTTATATATATATATATATATATATATATATATATATATATATATATATATATATATATATATATATATATATATATATATATATATATATATATATATATATACATATATATATATATATACATATATACATGCATATATATATATATATATATATATATATATATATATATATATATATATATATATATGCATGCATATTGTTACGGCTGTGGAAATTCGCAAACCACCATTCAGGGCCCGTAGGTGAGACAACTCTAAGTACATGTGTAGTTAGCCCCAAACCCGTTGTTTAGAGGAAATTTTTGTGATTCATTCGGACTGTGACGCTTTGAGAGAGCCGGATTTCTGTTCTATCTTTATTTTGAACCAACCATGTCTCAACAGCCATAACCATCAAACCACCACCGATAAACCCTCCACCACCCTCACCTCTCTCCTTCTACGGCCATTCCCGCACCACCTGTGAACACTGAGCGTCGGGCTGTCTTGGGCTCGTTCAAGATACGCACTGAGCCGCGAGTGCAAATAGCGGCCTTTCCGAGGGAGAATTCAGATAAAGAACGCGACACACCCACTTCTGATCCATCCAATTAGCAAGCGTGGAGCGGCTTGGCCCCGCCTCCAGGCGCATCTGTGTGAAATCCATATATGCAAATTCTAGGATCAGGGGAAGTTCACGCCCACTTTTCCTCCGTCCAATTGGCGAGTGTGGCTCCGCCCCCGACGTCATCCTGATCCAGAAATTTGCATATTGTTTTCTCCTGCCGACCTATAAAATGGCGAGCGCAAGGCGAATCGTGGCGAGGAGTCAGTTTTTGGTTGGAGAGCAGAGTGTGGCAGCGGCAGAGTGTGGCAGCGGCAGAGTGTGGCAGCGGCAGAGTGTGGCAGAGAGTGGAGTCGGGTGGCGAAGGCATCGAGTTGGGTTTTGCAGTCGGCTGAGGAGAGTGGTGGGAAGACGCCAAGGAGCTCGGGTCCGAGGCGAGAAGGATGGCGGTCGGCGACGAGGTCGCAGTGGGAGATCGCTCGTCGCAGGACCCAAGCCAGCCAGCCATTCTCCCTCCCCCAGGGCATCAACAATTCCCCCTTTTCCCCCGCGCTGAGATAGTGCAACAAAGGGGGCCCCATTCCCACCCCACTCCAAACGTCGTGCCAACGAAACCCGCCAAGGAGCACGGAGTCGGGGCACAGCCACGCGGCCACATCTGCGGCTCGTCCGCCAACGCGTCACGAGGACGCGGGTAGGACCCACCCGGTCTCGCGGACCTGGCCGCTCCTTCAGGTCCCGTGCACATATTGGCCTACAGGCCCATCTGCCCCCTTGTCTATGAGGGTGGCTTCTTTCCTTTGCTTTTGAGTCTGTGTTGGCGCCGTCTGTAAAGTAGAACTGTATAAGTGTTGCCATGTGTACGCGTAGTCGGTAGTAACTCTGCGTCAGTTTCTCTTGTTGTAACTGCTACATGTGCATTTTGACTGTTTGGCTGTATATGTGTGCTCTCCGTGTGTCACGTAATAAATGTGCATTGTGTGAACTGTTTTCCCATTTCGCTTCGTCTTTTCTTCATTGACCCTCCATCCTGCTTCAGATAAAGGGTTTGTAGTGGGCTTAATACACCTGATAATTAATCGGAACCGTCGAGGCCAACGATAACACCACTCGGTTATCCCGATAGCACGGAACGGACCGCTTAAGCGGTTCATGTCCGTAGTTGGCCTGCGGCGAGGTACGATCGCCCGGTCGACCATCCGCGCAGGTACTTAGGTAGATCGAATTTGGCGAGCAACCCTATCCTGCGCGGGTGGGCAATTGGCACGGTCGTGGCGAGGTTAAACCCCCACCCGTGACTAGCTCCCGGCGTTGTTCTGAGAGGGTCACGACAGAATTGTCCATTCCGGTGGGCGAGGCGGCCGCCATTCGAGTCGAGCGGCCGATCGCACGCCGGCGGGCGTGAATTCGCAACAATATATTTATATTCATGTATATACAAACATATATAAAGCTATTAATGTATATACAAACATAGACATTAATGTATATACAAACATCTACTGTACTAAAAAGATAGAAAATGTATGTATGTAGGTGTGTGTGTTTGTTCGTCCTTTATAGGCGGCCGAACCGTTGGATGGAATGAAATGAAACTTGGCATGAGTGATCCTTGGGACATGAGAACGGACATGGGGGGGGGTCAAGTTCAAGGTCAAAGGTCACGGGGTCAAGGGGTCAAGGTCACCGGGTAACTTTGTCTGGTAAAACCAGGTCACCGGGTAAAAAAAAAAAAAACTTCAATTTCTCAATTTCATCCGATCGAGACGGGACCAAACGCCGTTCGACAGATAATCAAAATTAAATGACAGTTGATTGACGACATTCACTTCCGACTTCCGGTTTTCAAGTTATGACGTCATAAATTGACTAAAACGTCAATTTTTCATGTTTGTTTGTCCTTTATAGACGGCCAAACCGTTGGATAGAATGAGATGAAACTTGGCATATGCGATCCTTGGGAACGGACATAGGGGGATCAAGGTCAAGGTCAAAGGTCACGGGGTCAAGGTCACCGGATAACGTCAATTTCTCAATTTCATCCGATCGAGACGGGACTAACGCCATTCAACAGATAACTGTACCCGCCCATGGGCGGGTACTTTGCTAGTATATATTAATGTATATACAAACCTGTGTGTGTATGTATGTGTGTGTGTATATACATGAAAAAAATATTTAAGTATATTGCGCATAAAGTGTGCATAAACCTCCTGAATATATCATCAAGAGGTTTATGCACAAATTCCTCACTGTTGTAGATGAACGGAAGATGGGTCCTGAAAAGTGCCCGATCAACATCAAGATTCCCTGGAAAGGGAAAATGTCGCAAAGATATGAGAAACAAATCAAAACATGCATCTCAAACACGTATCTGACTGTTTGTCCAAGAGTGATTTTCACCTCTCGACGTCTGGTTCCTGCAGTTAAGAAGGATGTTCTGCCTGCCTCAAAACTTAGCAATATCATTTACGAGTTCAAGTGCTGGTGTGATGCTCGGTATGTAGGCAGAACTACCCAGACTCTGACTGACACAATCAAACAGCATGTCCCTTTGTCCATCAGGAAAAATACTATTAGTATGTGATACGTGCTTGTAGGGACGTCCCAGCATCAATCCCAACATCGTGTGTATCTCCTACTGGAAAGCATTTGATTGAGAGTGCAAACTGTGCTGAACAGTATAATGTGGACGCATTCAAGATATTTAGTAGAGGATGAAGTCCAACACATCTCAAAATACCAAAGTGACATTTATCTATTTCATGGACCCAATGTTATGTTGGCAAAAAGAGATTGTCCACTCACTTTGCTTATTTGTGCAAATAAGAAGAGGAACACGAACTCATCTCACGATCACAGATGTTGATGAAGAGGATTCTGCAACAGCCTGGCCAAATTCCAAATTCCTGCTCCAACCAATCGGGACACTGCATCAGTAGCACTGCCACACCCTCAGTCAATGACGTGACTTGCATCTTTGTGCTGCACAGGAAAAAAAAGATGACCAGACCCCTCTGTGTGGTATTTTCTTGTAATATTATTATTATTATAATTAATTCACTCTTTAACAATTTCCCACTATTTTTTTTCCCCCTCAGGAACACATTCCCCATTTAATACATTCAGTCAATGGGATGTTGGAATTCGATTTAGATTATTCAGATTTAATCGATGTCTTCCAGGAATTCATCTACGATGTAAAGAGGTGTAGGTGTGTGTGTGTAGGTGTGTGTAGGTAGGTGTGTGTGTGTGTGTGTGTGTGTGTGTGTGTGTGTGTGTGTGTGTGTGTGTGTGTGTGTGTGTGTGTGTGTGTGTGTGTGTGTGTGTGTGTGTGTGTGTGTGTGTGTGTGTGGTCATAAAGCATAACATAACATCCTCTATGCTAACTCCTCCCCCCTTGGCGTTTCTCTCTCCCCCCCTTTTCACACTCTCTGTCACATCCTTGCTACCCCCTCTTAATAAAGTGCAGCACTCTCATAACACACCTCCCTCTCTCTCTCTCACTCTCCTGCTTCCACCCCATTTCTCTCCCCCACCCCCCCCCCTTCTCCTTGCTCTCCTTTCCCCTTCCTTTCCCTCTCCCCTCCTCACTCCCACTACCTCCTCTCTCACCCATACCCCTCTTCACTCTCCCTCCCCCACCCTTCCTCGCTCCCACTACTAAGAAGGTGCAGTACTCTCCTCCCACACCTCTCTCTCCCTCTCCCCACTCATCTGGTATTCCAGTCAGCGAAGCGACGGGTAGTATTTGCAAGTATATAATGCGTATATATGTACACGCACACATACGCCTACACACACACACGCCTACATACACACACACACCTACCTACACACACACCTATACACACACACACACACACACACACACACACACACACACACACACACACACACACAATGAAGTGTGTTCAAATGTCAAGGTCTCCGAATTTATTTCAACAAACACATAAGACTTACAAAAATGTCACTCTCTGTATGACAAAGTGAACCTTTGACACCTGTCCACTTCTAACTTGAAGGCTGTCACAAATATCTTTCTGCAGGGGTTTGTATGTGAAGCCCACTGATCAATCGCTGGTGCCAGCCCTGATCTGGAGGAGTTGTGCCCTCTATATACGTCTTTTTTTTTTTTTAGAAATCGCCAAAGGTCACTCGATGCAAGGTCCAGTGAATATGCTCGATGTAGCATCAGCTCAATGTGCTGTTCGTTGAATCATTTTTGCACCTGAGCAGCCAATGTGGTGGGAGCATCGTGGCGTGGTGGAGGTGAAACACGGAGTGTTCAAGTTCCCCACGTTTCTTCTCTCTGCCAGAGAGAAAATAGTTTTTTTCCAACATCTCACGGTAATTGTTGCCAGTAACAGTTGTTCTTTTGGAATGTAATGGGTGAGAAAAACAAACAAACAAACAAACCCACGACCATTGTAATGATGTCGGCTGATTCCTGCACCTGAAACCAATGTGGTGGAGGTGAGTGTGCCGACTGCCTTTTCGTTTCTGGATTGAAGAAGGGCATCCAGGTTAAATCCACAGTCACAGAATTCACAAACTCTCTCCCACTCACTGCATTCCTGCTCACCATGTTCTGAGAGATGGAGAATGGGGTGGCTTTTTGCTCATCGATGAGCACTTTCGACACCCAGCATGCAGAACCTTTGACATTTTGAGATCAGTGTTCAAAATCACACACACACACACACACACACACACACACACACACACACACACACACACACACACACACACACACACACACACAATTGAAAAGTCTATGAGAATGGCTTCATTGGGGGTCATTTGGAATGAAGCTTCCTTTTACTGCCTTCTTGTCACGTTTTAAAGCCAGTGTGTGTGTGTGTGTGTGTGTGTGTGTGTGTGTGTGTGTGTGTGTGTGTGTGTGTGTGTGTGTGTGTGTGTGTGTGTGTGTGTGTGTGTGTGTGTGTGTGTGTGTGTGTGTGTGTGTGTGTGATCAAGTAAGTACATTTTGCTCAACATGTCTTTCATTTGTGTCCTTTAAAATGTACCACGGGATCTGAACAAGAGAGCATGCTTTGACATGCTGTTAGATTTGATCCCGATGAGAAAAGAACCCAGAATGAGAAAGTTCAAAAGCCAACAAGCCCCAAATCCAGATTCAAGCTGAACTGAGCTTCTGGTTGTCATGGAGATGACAACCAAATATGTACATTCTCAGTTTTCCCTTACATCATGTAAAACAACGCCAATGTTTATATGCTCACAAATGGGTCCTGGACGAGGATTTTCTTGCGAGTTCTAAACTAACCACAAGTTTGCGACGTGCTGATTGCATTCCGAAAAAACACATTGTACTTGTAGTTATTGATGTTTCTACAAACTGATACTTCAAGGTACAAACTGTGCAACAAGGGACGTGGACAGTGAGACGGTTTTACTATGCTAATGATTTCGATGACAATATGTAACATTCTCTTCCTCGCTCGTCGAAGCTTCAAATCATTCACAGTGTCTGCCTCAGCACACACACAGTCACTCCTGTACCCAGCAGCCTTTGGGAATGAGAGAAAAAAAGGAGGCATTGCCCAGCAACAGAAACAGTAAAGAGAAGTTCTTTAGTACAGGAATGTTGCCATTTCAAAGGGATAGAAAAAGAACACCCTGAGGCTACACATGCATCTTGGTTATCCTTGAAGATACAGGCAGAATGTCTTTTGAAACACCAATTAGCAGTGGAATCTTTGATGAACTTGATGTGAACAGTGTATTACCTAAAACATATCACATATCACGACAGGAGAACGAAGAGACAGCATATGTTCCCTGTGAGGTGTGTGTGTGTGTGTGTGTGTGTGTGTGTGTGTGTGTGTGTGTGTGTGTGTGTGTGTGTGTGTGTGTGTGTGTGTGTGTGTGTGTGTGTGTGTGTGTGTGTGTGTGTGTGTGTACAATCATTTTGCTTGTAAATGGTTTGTCATGAGGTGTTGTTCTTATCACAATTGGTCAACGCAATGAAAAGCACTTCCGCCTGTGGCCTTCATGGTACTCACTATTTGGTGTCAGAAGTGGGATATCAACTGATGTATCCTCATCTGAATGTCTTCAAATAAAACAATAAAACAGGCAAAATGGCGCATTTTCTGCAGTGTTTATTTCACAGGGGATTGAACTTTGCGATGTCTCAAGGGTTGTTCTGCATTGAGCTGCAACTCTTTTGTGGATGAAGTCATTTTATTTCATTAATTCATTATATTTCATTATCTGCTGTATGCGCGGTGACGACTGGCTTTAAAGTTCAAGGGATCCTTTATGGTATGCAGTGACAGCTTGGCCAACTGTTCCTTATCAACCATTTAATTGGAGTGCTAGCAGGAGTGCTTAAGCCACTTACCGAGCACCGAGTGTCGACAGTGGTACCACGTGACGTCGTTCTGACCAAATCGTTCACTCTCTGCGGATGCTTGTGGTTCGTGCTCTGTCACCCTGAATGAGTGGTTCATGCTCCATCACCCTGAGTGAGTGGTTTGTGCTCTGTCACCCTGAGTGAGTGGTTCATGATAATTTTTTTTATTTTTTATACTGCAGCTCCAATAAAAAGTGATCGGTTGTAATGCGAAATCCGTTATTACGCGAGGCTGCCATGGATCTCCAAAAAAGTTTTTTTTATCATGTTAAAATCACCCCTTTTTTGGTGCCAAATCACGGAACCAAACTCAATACACGCACATTATGCATGCACTTCGCGATAATTTCTCACCCGATCCACAGGTAAATTATTGATGTTTGCAAACTGTGAAAACTTAATCCATTGCTGCTTTCTCTCGGATTAACTCCTGTAGTTGAATCTTCTTTTCTAGTAATAACTGATAGTTTCTTGCATTATTACCTTTAACCAGTTTTCCTTCCAGTTGTAAAATGTCAGCTTCTAAGCAAGTCATTGTTACATCCTTAACGTTTGTGACATTTGCTCTAAACTGCTGACAAAATACCCGAATATGGGTTTTTGTATTGTCCCACCATAAATTTACTGTAGAGTATGAGGGTTTCCTTTGGATTTGGTTAGCCCAGAACACTTTGAAGGCTTCTTCGAATAGCCTGTCTTCTAGAAGACTCGTATTAAATTTCCAATATGCACTTTTACGTATTGACTGAGGAAAAAGAAACCCCATGGTTACTAAATGATGGACTGAGAATATTGATGGAAAAAAATCTGGAGAGACCACAATGTTTCTAAAACGAGAATTTATATACCATCGGTCAAATCTCGCAAAGGAAACTCTTCCACCAGTAATACGGCTCTATGTAAACTGAAGTTCATTCGGGTAAAATTCTCTCCATATATCTAGTAACCCAACGTGAGAGAAGTAAAGCGATAAATCAATACAAGATTCCGGATGGGGTTCTGCTGTGTTCCTGTCTATTTTCCATCAAATGTGCAGTTAAAATCACCCCCAATACAGACACAGTGATTTGGATCAACTGACTGTAAGTGGTAGATCACAGAAGCAAAGAAAGCTCTTCGTTCTGCACTCTCACAAGGTGCATACACATTAAATAATGTAAAATGAAAATTGTGAATCACGAGTTCAAGAGAAATGAATCAGCCTTTTACAATCTCCAGGAAGACACATGACTCTGGTGTTAGCCCTGGTCTAAGTAAAAAGCAAGACCTGCCGAAAGAGAAGACAGGTTACTAAAATAACACTGGCCCACAATCATACTCTACATTTTGAGTGATATGTGTTTCTTGCAATAAAAGTTTGTCTATTTTTTTGCGCTTAAATAAACTTTGCACTTGAACTTGGCGATTGTTACTTGCACCTCCACCATTTATGTTTAAAGTGCCAAAAGTCATTTTCTTCATTCTTTATCAAAAGGCTTTATCGACTGTTGCGAAATTTCAAGACCTGCTTTCGTGATGAATTTCCGAAGACAGTGAAACCATGACTTTGTTAATGGGAAATCAATGGGCTTTGTTATTATTTCTTTCGCAGTTTGGAGGAATGCAACTAAATCAGGAAATGTATCTTTGATAACCACTTTTCACTGTCTATAGGTTTCATTTAGAAAAGAAAATACAAGTTGAGGAGCTATCATTGACTGACTCATCGGAGACTGAGACAACTCAGGCACCTCAACATCTTTATCCGACTCTGACGTTTCTGACAACGCTGACAAGGTACCTCCAGGATTGAGAATATCAGCCTCTTTAGTCACTATTGGGATCTTGAGTGTCTCCAGAGATGTGCTGGAGATCTCTTTGGTACAAACTACATGACCCTGATGTTCGTTTGGCACAAACTGAGCCGAAACCCCAGTTTCTCCCTCATGTGTCGTGTTATCTATGGAATCAGTCGGAGACTCGGCAATACAATTTTTCTATCTGTATGGGAAGAGGGGCACTGTCGAGGTCTGAGTCAATCACCGTCTGCTCATTAGTAACCAATGATGGTAATGGTTCAATTGAAGGTTTACTAACGTCCTCAGCATTACCTCCTATTTCCGTTGAACAACAATTTCTATCTAAAGAGATGAACCGCATCCTTTGAGATTCATTTTCCTCAATTTTTACCTTCACATTCTGCGAAAGGTTATGTTTTGGTTGGCGTGTATTTATTTATTTATTTGTAATCTTGTGATTCGTATAACTCAAAAAGTATTAAACCGAATTGCATGAAATTTGGTGGGATGATTGGTTATTAGCCTGGAAGCATTCGATTAGATTTTGGGATCGTTCGGGTCAAAGGTCAAGGTCACGAAAAGGTCAAAATCATCTTTTTATGATAACACGGTCAATTTTTATTCAATTTGCATGCAACTAATGCCAAAATGTTCAGAATTCAACGCCTCATCTTGTGATATGCAATATGACACAATGACGCCCATACTCTTGTTACCGGTTAGGGGTCAAAGGTCAGGGGGGTCACGACCTTGAAAAATATGCGGTTTTTGTCATAACGTGGTCAATTCTTGTCCGCTTTACATGAACCCAGCACCAAAATGTTCAGAATTTAATGCCCAATCTTGTGACACAATGACGTCATAACACATGTCACCGGTTGGGGTAAAATGTCGGGGGGGGGGTCATGCCCTTGAAAAATATGCGGTTTTTGGCATAACTCAGTCAATTCTTATTCGATTTGCATGAAACCAGCATCAAACGAGATTACCTTCTCTTGTTGAAACGTTGTATTCACCGAGCTTGCGAGTGAAGACTCGCCAAAACGACGTGAGTTGATTGTTGTTTAGTCCGTAGCCCCCGAAAGTCGGGGGGGTCATGACATTATAGATATGTGGTTTGTGTCATAAGACCATTCATATGAAACCAGTTCCCCACACTCATACCAAGAACAAAAAAAGTAGTGGCGGCGAAGGTATGCGCTTTATGAGTGCCCGTTCTAGTTGAATCTAATTAACTCTCCTCTTCAAAAGGGGTCGAAACATGAAAAACAAATTGGGGTGCGTTTTCAGTGACACTGTCCATCTCCAATACTACTTTCTTTGCAGTACCGAGAGAAAAACTAGCATCTGTTGCTCTTTGCTTTTTCAGGGTAATTACAGGATCCTCGTCCATTTCTTCACTACATGAAAGAGCATCAGGACAGGTTGTACAATTTGAGGTTACTTCATTTTCAGTAATCTGGAGTGATGTACCATTATTTTCAACGCTAGGATTGGAAACAAGGGTATTGTTAACATCCGTCTCGCTACAGGAGGAAACAGGAGGGACAACAGGAACAGCAGGAATCGGTAAACTATTGAGATGAACATCAGCCCGTTTTATAGGATCTGCAGTGTTGATATCCTTTTTGCAATCCATGTCTCCATGGCCATTTTTACCACACTTTGAACAGGAAACCTTGGGACAAAATCGTTTGACATGACCAAGGGCTCCACAGAGAAAACACGTTAACGAAGCTGATGAAGCATACATTTGATATTCACGATCATTGAACTTTGCCTTGAACGAAATATTCAGTCCCGTGTCATCACCGTGATTAGGAAGAACCATGAAAATCTGTCGACGAAAACTCATTACATGTTTTATCCGCTCGACTCGGCTTCTCAGTGGAATCATAGACATTCTTGACACAACTGTCCCATATCGCGACAAAACTGATGTTAGTCTATCGTTTGGTATGAAAGGTGGAACATTTGATATTACAATTTTCATCGCAGGGGTATCCATCGGGGACGCTAACATAAAAACGCCACTCTCTGTGGTTAAACCTGTACTCACTACACTTTGCACCAAGTTTTCGTCCGACATAAAAACAATGACTTTCTTACTCATTCGGGACGCAGCTCGGACATGTTCACAACCGATTACATCGCCGACTGCTAATACAACATCCTCAGTGAGGACACCATCTGGTGGAACACAAACAACCGTGTGTTTCCGAGTTAACTTTTCAAACGCCTCATGCTGAGGGCGTACATTCACCATGATGGCATTTTATCACCTCTTTGCCCTAACCAGACAAGAAGGTCAAACTAAATGAATCGAAATAAATGTAAAAAACAAATGCATTATAAGCAACAAGGTACTTATAAGGCCTCAAAAACAAGCAGCTAGGCCACACCCAAATAAGCCAGCTCTCACTCTTTCTCTCTCTCGATGATAGCAAAGGGTAAAAAACACGAATAAAACACCACAGAACACAACAGGAAGGAAAAAGGGAAGAGGGAAGGGACAAAAACGACACTGAAAACTCACCACAACACAGAGCAGCAGCCCACGACGGCCATGACACCACGCCCAGAAAACAAACGACCAACAGGGGGCGAGAGATAGAGAAAGAGAGAGAGAGAGAGAGAGAGAGAGAGAGAGAGAGAGAGAGAGAGAGAGAGAGAGAGAGAGAGAGAGAGAGAGAGAGAGAAATAAATATGGGACAAGAGGAGAGATTGAGGAAGTAAAAGTATGACTGAGAAAGAGAAGAAATAAAATCAACAAGGGGCAATTGAAGAGAAAATGAAGTGTGTGTGATGGGGGTCAGATAATCGGGAGAAGATTACACGATTTTTATTCTTTTCCTTCTTTATTATGCAACACGTGCCTGTGAGTAGCATCATTGTCTGAGGCTGCTGATGCAGTGCCCCATACAGGTTAGAGCTGCTGATACAGGTTAGATACACTGAGGCAGTGCCCCATGCAGGTTTAGATCAGGAATTTGTAATTTGTTCGTGGTGTCAACAACAGCTCACCTACTCTTCACGAAGGACACTGTAGGGTCTTTAACGTTCACCAACTAATACTGTCAGATGGGACACCCAATTTAACGTCCATCCGAGGGACGGCACACACATTGATGCCTCGGCCTGCAGATGTGGCACCAGGATGACAGTTTATAGCCGGGTCGAGATTTGAACCCAGGCTAGACAGCTTAGACTGGAGTGTGCATACTTCTAGGAATCTCGGCCATCCTGCTAGGCCAGATTACATGATTCCAATGAGGCATACTATTTCATCTAATAACAGCCATTCAAAAACACTTTGCCAACGGACCGTTTGAGAATGACAGCAAAATTTCTGAGTTGCAAAATGTTCGCGCAGGCTCGGACAATCGATTTTAATACGTCACTAGCAGGGGCGTGGAGGTGGAGGGACGGGGTGGGAGAGCACGGTTGGAATACCCAGCGCAGCCAAGGGAGGAAGAAGGGGCTACCTGTCACTGCTCGGCTGGAAGAGCTTTTCCCAGTGATGGTTTCGGGATGTGTTGGACATTGAAATGATATGGAGTTATTGGCTTCATGGTGGTTACCTTTTGCGTATAGGCCGGTGGCAGCACTGCCTGACCCCACATCCCAATGTACACATTATAGCGGCCTTTGGAGGCCTCAAAACGGATGTGAAGGTCAACGTGTGGGGGCTTAAACCCTTGTCCAGATTCTAAAGTAACTGCACACTAAATCTGGGGCCTTCCGGTGCTACGATTCAGCCGTGTAAGAATAACGTACAGACGCACAAACATAAATGTATACAGATAGGCACACAGTGCTCAGTACGAATATTGCATTGCGTGCGCTTTCATCTATGGGGGGTCTCAAGATGTCGACGCGTTGACTTCAGAATTCTGCTATGATAGCTTATCGAGTCGGTACAGAGATCATTGGGTTACCACGCGTATGGTCTAGTACGTAAACGTTACATTCTATTTTCCATCTGCAAGAGAAGCGCAATTTGACAAGAGGAACGAGCAAAGTTGTCTACATTTCAAACTGATGGATTATTTGTCGAAACATCAGTAATGAGTAAACTAGAGAGTTCATAGAACACCATACCCCGCACAATCTTGAGCAAAAGGACATGGGAAGGGTTTCTTCAACTGTTGCTTTGTGTTTTCAACCACAATCAATGTTTCCAATGAGCCCCCGTTTTATCTGAATCTCGATATTCCTTCAAGATGAGGGTGCGAGCGGAAAATTTGAATGGTCGAGATGGCGTCAAATGGTGTAACATTTTGTCCAAGTACTGCGAAACCGGAGGTTTCTGGAAGTGCAAACAAGGTGATTTGTGTTCTCGTGTTCAAGTATCGGAATTTCAATCCTCCCTTCAAACAGGTGCCTTGAAAGTCGTCCTTCGGTTCCACAAAACATTCCACTTCTTACCTGCATTTTACACTCTACCAGGCGTAGTGGCGTGCACCTGTAATCCGGCTACTCGGAGGCTTGGGTTGGAGGATCGCTTGAGGACGGGAGCTCTGTGCTGGGCCACACTATGAGAGGGTGTAGGGAAACCTGGAATCATGGCGAAACCCAATCCTTATCTCTGTGTCACAAGAGGCGACCAGGGTTGCGTCAGGTAGGGCATCCGGTGTAAAACCTGTGCCAAATCAGTATGTGGATCATAACGTATGATCCGCTGTGGTGACCCCTAACGGGAGCAGCCGAAAGATCAACAACAACAACCTGTATTTTACACTCTTCATCTTGTCATTTTTGCAGTGTCCTGAATATAATTGTGACAACAAGATCAGAACTTCAATTAAAATAAAATAAAGATTCCAAAGGCTGTGGAATAAAACCCAAAAGTTTTTCGGAAGTCTTCCGCCATTGACGCAGGGTATTTTACACCACCTTATTTCACACATTGCTTTAGTGCCTTGAACCTATTGTTTGTGTCCTTTATAACGTCCTTAAAAACAGTAGGTTTCCTGTTTGGAATGATTTTCAATTTTGTTTGACCGTCACACAGGCAGACCGAGTAAAACAATTACCTTAGTCCTCTCTGTGTATCTGTGCTCGGGATGAGATTCCGTACAATTTGTCAAGTTCAGAGCCAAAGTACCGAAAAAACTGGAGGTCCGTGTTCCGCTTAATGTTCCCATTCGTGTTCTACAATGTTCAAAATACAACATTCAATTGGAATCAAGTGGCTCTTCGATCATAGACCGGCAGACAGAGTGAACCAATTGCTTAAACCCGGTTTGCACTTCACACTCGCGGGGTAAGCATACCTGCTTAAAATTATTTTGCACTGATCATAAAAACCTGTTTATCATTTATCGATGTTGCCAAGCCTCCTTCATCCACAGCTTTTACCGGTTTCATCAAACAATCCAACACCGAGGATATTTCATTGTTTCGATTCACATAATAGGAGTACACCTCAACTAACTTGTTTGATGCTGTAATAATTTCCAACAAGCACAAGCAAACAAAGAGACAAGCAAAGAACCCATGCTAATGTACAAATGTGAAAGTTGCTTAATCCTGTCTTGAATTCCTACAATACAGCTGGAGCCTTCAAGCAACATATACCAACCTTGTTGAAAAAGCTGGGTTAGCAATGACCTCAATGATAGACATTGTGCCATTAGTTCCATCAATGTCTGGATGAAAAGCTGTAATTTTCCTTCCACTCCTTCCGATGGCGCATTACAAGTTAGAATTACACGTCCCTGGTTGTCACTGGATCTCGTGTTCCATCAGGATGCGGCAGCTCTTGCCAAGAGATCGATTCTGTGGTTGACAAATGTGGAGACAGTTAAAACCCTTCACGTCAAGGTTCAGTGTTACCCTTCTAATGAGATGCTCACCTATCATCATGTTGACAGACCACCCTCTCCCAAAAGTCATTCCACAAACTACTTGCCTCTGTAGTGTCAAAGTCCCATGGAGGTAGTTTTTGAGTACTGGTATGTATTGTAAAGGAAGGGAATTGTACAATACATGTTGTATTGTGTGAAATAAATGAAGTAATGTACAACATGAAATTCAAACCTGTATTTCCAACAATAAGAGGAAACCACTCAAACCGTGACATGAACCAAAGCTCTCCAGATCGTCAATGGGGTTGAGGTTTGGGATGTCATGGTAAAGGATGATGTGAGAAATACATCATCATGTGGTTCTCTAGGCAGTTTGAGGGACAACCAATCTCTTACAGTATGATAATTGGGATGAAATTCTTGCCTTTTGCTCAAACGTATTACTCATGAATGCTCCATGCTGTAAACATACGGTAAATCAATAAGAAAGGTGAATTTGTGAATTAACCACCAAATAGGCTTTAGGTGAAACTTCCGGTGAAACTACCAAAATCCAGGATCACTCTTCAGTGATCTTCAGTTCAGTGTACTCGCTCTTCCACGAGTTTGGTCGATGTATACAAAAAAAAAACAATAAAAGATAACACGAATCAATCCCATAACTCGTCTGTTTTACAGCCATGAACCCCCATCATGTCCCCCACAACAACATCGACTTTCTTTGTTTGTACAAAATGTCTTTATACTTTAACACAAATCGACATTGAAACTCCCTTTGATTGAAGGCAGACATTTTACCAACATTTCGAGCATTCATTATCAATTTGGCAGATGTCATCAGATGTGATGATTGGTTCTAAACCTGCCATTTCTCAAAAGGTTAAAAAAAAAAATTTCAAACAAGATTTATATTTCTTTGAAATGTCATTTGAGAATCCAATTAATGTGTCGTGACAAGATAATGGAACCGGTTTGAGATGTAAATGAACATCCATGGAATGTCGGTGGCGTGTAAATGGAGAAAGAGACCTCGGTACCGTGGACATCTGTTGGCATTCATGTCAGCACTATCATTGTCTCCATAAGCCATAGCACTGTTGTTGCTATGGTTCCTCTTACGTGTCCTTCAATGGTGATCCTCAAGTCGAACTGTTTCTCTTTCATAAGAAACGACTTGGACATCGAATCAAACAACCGAAGAGAATTCACATTCTCCTCAACTTTGGCAATTTCACTTTTTAATCTCGGATCGATGTTTAGATGTCACTGGAATCATTCAGAAAGTTTCGGGATAAATAAATTATATTATAAAGTTGGAGCAGCGAGTTGTTATGTCGTGTCATTCCATCATAAATCACTCGTCATTAAACCTCACGATGGTTAAAAAACCTCACGATGGTTAAAAAACCTCACGATGGTTAAAAAACCTCACAATGGTTAAAAAACTTCACGATGGTTAAAAAACCTCACGATGGTTAAAAAACCTCACGATGGTTAAAAAACCTCACGATGGTTATAAAACCTCACGATGGTTAAAAAACCTCACGATGGTTAAAAAACCTCACGATGGTTATAAAACCTCACGATGGTTAAAAAACCTCACAATGGTCATAAAACTTCACGATGGTTATAAAACCTCACGATGGTCATAAAACCTCACGATGGTTAAAAAACCTCACGATGGTTAAAAAACCTCACAATGGTCATAAAACTTCACGATGGTTATAAAACCTCACGATGGTCATAAAACCTCACGATGGTTATAAAACCTCACAATGGTTAAAAACGGCCACGATGGTTATAAAACGGGCAAGATGGTCATTAAACCTCACGATGGTTAAAAAACCTCACGATGGTTAAAAACGGGCACGATGGTTATAAAACCTCACGATGGTTATAAAACCTCACGATGGTTAAAAAACCTCACGATGGTTAAAAACGGGCACGATGGTTATAAAACCTCACGATGGTTATAAAACCTCACAATGGTTAAAAACGGGCACGATGGTTATAAAACGGGCACGATGGTTAAAAAACCTCACGATGGTTATAAAACCTCACGATGGTTAAAAACGGGCACGATGGTTATAAAACCTCACGATGGTTATAAAACCTCACGATGGTTAAAAACGGGCACGATGGTTATAAAACCTCACGATGGTTATAAAACCTCACAATGGTTAAAAACGGCCACGATGGTTATAAAACGGGCAAGATGGTCATTAAACCTCACGATGGTTAAAAAACCTCACGATGGTTAAAAACGGGCACGATGGTTATAAAACCTCACGATGGTTATAAAACCTCACGATGGTTAAAAAACCTCACGATGGTTAAAAACGGGCACGATGGTTATAAAACCTCACGATGGTTATAAAACCTCACAATGGTTAAAAACGGGCACGATGGTTATAAAACGGGCACGATGGTTAAAAAACCTCACGATGGTTATAAAACCTCACGATGGTTAAAAACGGGCACGATGGTTATAAAACCTCACGATGGTTATAAAACCTCACGATGGTTAAAAACGGGCACGATGGTTATAAAACCTCACGATGGTTAAAAAACCTCACGATGGTTAAAAACGGGCACGATGGTTATAAAACCTCACGATGGTTAAAAAACCTCACGATGGTTAAAAAACCTCACGATGGTTATAAAACCTCACGATGGTTAAAAACGGGCACGATGGTTATAAAACCTCACGATGGTTATAAAACCTCACGATGGTTAAAAACGGGCACGATGGTTATAAAACCTCACGATGGTTATAAAACCTCACAATGGTTAAAAACGGCCACGATGGTTATAAAACGGGCAAGATGGTCATTAAACCTCACGATGGTTAAAAAACCTCACGATGGTTAAAAACGGGCACGATGGTTATAAAACCTCACGATGGTTATAAAACCTCACGATGGTTAAAAAACCTCACGATGGTTAAAAACGGGCACGATGGTTATAAAACCTCACGATGGTTATAAAACCTCACAATAGTTAAAAACGGCCACGATGGTTATAAAACGGGCAAGATGGTCATTAAACCTCACGATGGTTAAAAAACCTCACGATGGTTAAAAACGGGCACGATGGTTATAAAACCTCACGATGGTTATAAAACCTCACGATGGTTAAAAAACCTCACGATGGTTAAAAACGGGCACGATGGTTATAAAACCTCACGATGGTTATAAAACCTCACAATGGTTAAAAACGGCCACGATGGTTATAAAACGGGCACGATGGTTATAAAACCTCACAATGGTTAAAAACGGGCACGATGGTTATAAAACCTCACAATGGTTAAAAACGGGCACGATGGTTATAAAGCCCCACGATGGTTATAAAACCTCACCATGGTTATAAAGCCCCACGATGGTTATAAATGCGATGTCAGTAAATCCTAAAGTTTTGGAGCCTCTGCAGGTGGACTTGAATGCAGATAAAGGGAAACAAAATAATAAATAAACCAATGTCACCCGCAGGGTGACCCGTATCTTGCCAAAAGGTGACCACGTGTGACTTCTTTAAGGTCACACTGAGGTGAACAGAGCTGCTATCCACCAGGAGCGACTCCTTGAGGAATATCTGCCTACGAGAGATTCCGATGAGAATCGTTCTACAGAGTAACCATGAAAAATATGCGTTTTCCTCATAACGTCACCAAATGACGTCATAATGTCTCAAGCTTGACATATCTAGAAAGCACTCATCGAGGTGTTCAATTTGAGGTACTACATGATATGGTTCCTAAAACTTGAAAATTTGACCTTGGGCGCTAACCATGAAGGTCAAGGCCAATCGCCACCAAAAATTAATCAGCTGAGCGCCAGACCATGAACTATATTCCCCTAAAGATTGAAGACGATCCGATCAAAATTACTCAAAAAATAAGGGTTTTAGTCGACTCCCCTGATTTGCAACAAAGTGACCTTGACCTTTGACCTTGACCTTCAAAATTTTGTGCACTGAAAGGGACCTCTATAGGCCTCTGATATGCGAAGTTACAAAAATTTCCAATGATAACTGTGCTCTGCAGAATTTTTTATACGTGATTACAGACAAACAAACAAAAAACAAACAAAAAAAAAAACATACAAGCTGACTAACATATCTTGCAAAAACTTCGTTTTGGCCAGATAATAAGAAAACCCTTCCTTTATTCTTGTACTTGGCTTGGCCCAGAGCTGGTCTTTGTGGAATTTGGAATCGAGGCACTTCCACCAACATGTGCAGACGCACACAAAATGGCTCCAAATCGCTTCTCTCGTGGCAGGACAAATGTAAACCAGGCAATCCACGAACGGCACTCAACACCAAGGCTCAGAGACCCAGTGCAGTTGCTTCGTGTGTCGATCGTTCTCACCGACCCACGATTTGACATGCACGAGGCTCGGGGTCCGTTCCTCACGACCCAACAAAGAGCCAAAGGCCTGCGTCTTGCTTCACCACCCGAGCCAAATAGCCTCAACACGAATACAAGGATCATGCCATCCACTTCATGCGGCGAAGGAAAGCCAGCTGTGGAGCCTTCTTCTTTCAGCCATCTCCTAACTATGTTCTTTATTGACCGTGTTCGTTCCTTCCCTCAACTCAACTCTGCCTCATGCGTGCGCTCGCCCTGAACTCTACTCTGCTCTACGACATCACGCTTAATCACCGTTTCCTCCTCCGGGGTGTGGCCCGCTCACACAAAACCTGGGAAGGTGTGGCCTCTGCCCACTCGGCTAGCTTCTGATGTCACGCCCATCAATCATCAGCCTCGGGGGTGTGACATCACCTGCCCTCGCCCATGCAGGCGGGGCTTCTGCGTGGTCGGCACATTTGGTTGTAGTTGTTTTAGGGACGTGTTTGCCCACCTTTATTGCTGATCTTGAAATATAAAAACAAAGGGAAAAGTCACAGAGGGGCGATTACACACTGGGGAAACTTATTCTTACTCCCTCACTAATTAACACCACATCACCACCTGTGTAGTGACGCGTAACACTTAAGCTCACATTTTTCCCTACTTAATTACATCGAGACGTCTTCTACTCATCCACGGACCAAACAACTCTACTCAATCCTAAATTCCCTTTTAAATTCCTCCATCTGCCCCCACAACCGTAACAATATGTGCCGAGAGATAGAGCCTGTGAGCACGCTATCTCCTTTACCAGTCCATGAGTTATATATTGAGACAGAGAGTAAGAATTTCTGGCATATATCTCCTATATTGGTCTGTGTTTGATCTCCCCACTTCTGATTTTAAAAAAAATATGGAATTCTGCTTGAATATAAATCTCATATATTTGAATTTTAATACGAGTTATTGCTTTTTCTTCTTTTTCATCTTTTACTCTATTTTTATTTTAACTTCTTTTTACTTCTTTTTCATTATCTATCTCTCTAAGGAGAAGTGAATTCTTGCAGAAATCTTTCTGTAAGGCTCACCTGGCTGTGCCTGGTTGGGTTTAAGGGTTATGGAGTCGCGGCTGAAACCAGAATCCTATCCAGGGTCCTCCTGATGACTACATCTTTGCTCTTTATTTCTTTTGGTTCCTTCTTGGTCTTCCGTTTCAATATGTACATTTATGGTCTGTCTTGTGTTATATCGATAGTGAAAACTTTACTTCATTAATTGTAAGTGTTGTTTTAATGTTTAAAATGTGTGAATGACATTTCAAAGAAAGCTATGAAGTGCTGTACTTTAAAGGGAATGAGAAAGTGTGAAATAGTTCCATTAGTGTAGCATTAAGGTGTGTGGTCATGACGTCCTCTGTTGGGGTGACTGGCTGTGATGTCACACATTGTTTATAAGTTGGATCCAATGCATTAATGTGTGCTACTATAGCAGCTAGTGAAAGAGATTGCGTGGGTGCCATTCTCTGCTATTGTACACAATTTGGTGTGGGACATTTAAAAAGGCAGAAGTTCAGCTGCAAAAGAGCAATTGTGCAATGGGGGGAGCAGAGAGCTAAACTGTACAGAAGCTTCGAGATTATGAGTACACTGGAGAGGTTGCTGCTACTTTTGAATGTGAGCTGGAATAGCAACTGTTACTAATTATTGCATTGTTATCTGAATCTGAAATTGAGGATGAGTTTTTAAATGCAACCTCTCCAGGTAATATTATATGTGTCTACTGAGCTGTTGGTGCTCAAGTTCGCTTTCTTATCCAATCATTCCTTTCAAATCCTGCCATTGACTGAGCAAATACACAATGTCATTTTATTGTACAACCCACGTGATAATTAAAGTAATTGGAGAGCACCTATGGCAGAATAAGCAGCGATTTGTCTACAGACCACCCTTCAATTCGCAACCCGCCCCCAACGACCTCACCCTAGTATATTTGAGCCATTGATTGCATGGTCACCAGGTTCCCATATGTGCTTCTTGTGATATTTCTTTGCCAAAGAGAATAAGCCACCTTTTATTCTTTCAGGCACACAATGTGCTCAGGAATTTTATCTGTGCAGAGGACCCAAGTACATGGTTGGAGCAGAAAGCTATCAGGCGAATCTATGCACGATTCATGATAAATTCCCTGGACTTTTCTCAGCAACAAGGGATACGTACGTGGGGCTTCAAATGAGCGCCGAGACCCAGCTCACAAAGCACCGACTTTGAGCCTCGAACATTGGCAGCAAACATCCACGAGGATTACTTCACAATTACTGGCCTTCACCATGAACCAAACACCAAGCTTTGGCCTGTCACTCAGATGGACTTTAATCAGTCAAGAGCCATGAGAAAAATCTACAAGTCTCCCATTCTGAGTAGAGAATTACAACCCAACCCCCAGCAAAAAAAACAAACAAAAAACTTCTCCTTTCAAACCTCACCCCCAACCCCCACCAAAAAAACTTCCCCCTTTCAAACTCCACCCCCAACCACCACAAAAAAAACGAAAAAACACTTCTCCTTTCAAAACCTCACCCCAAACCCCCACCAAAAAAACAAAAAACTTCTCCCTTTCAAACTCCACCCCCAAACCCCAACAAAAAAAAAAACAAAAAACTTCTCCTTTCAAACCTCACCCCCAACCTCCTCCAAAGAAAAGCAAAAAACTTCTCCTTTCAAACCTCACCCCCAACCCCCAACAAAAACAAAAACTTCTCCTTTCAAACTCCACCCCCAACCACCACAAAAAACGAAAAAAACTTCTCCTTTCAAACCTCACCCCCAACCCCCACCAAAAAAAACTTCCCCCTTTCAAACTCCACCCCCAACCCCCTCCAAAAAAAACTTCCCCCTTTCAAACTCCACCCCCAACCACCACAAAAAACGAAAAAAACTTCTCCTTTCAAAACCTCACCCCCAACCACCACCAAAAAAACAAAAAAATTCTCCCTTTCAAACTCCACCCCCAACCCCCAACAAAAAACAAAAAACTTCTCCTTTCAAACCTCACCCCCAACCCCCACCAAAAAACTTCCCCTTTCAAACTCCACCCCCAACCACCACAAAAACGAAAAAACTTCTCCTTTCAAAACCTCACCCCCAACCACCACCAAAAACAAAAACTTCTGCCTTTCAATCTCCACCCCCAACCCCCAACAAAAAAAACAAAAGACTTCTCCTTTCAAACCTCACCTCCAACCCCCACCAAAAAAACTTCCCCCTTTCAAACTCCACCGCCAACCACCACAAAAAAAAACTTCTCCTTTCAAAACCTCACCCCCAACCCCCACCAAAAACTTCCTTTCAAACTCCACCCCCAACCACCACAAAAACGAAAAAACTTCTCCTTTCAAACCACACCCCCAACCCCCACCAAAAAACTTCCCCTTTCAAACTCCACCCCCAACCACCACAAAAACGAAAAACTTCTCCTTTCAAACCTCACCCCCAACCCCTCCAAAAAAAAACAAAAACTTCTCCTTTCAAACCTCACCCCCAACCCCCACCAAAAACTTCCCCTTTCAAACTCCACCCCCAACCACCACAAAAACGAAAAAACTTCTCCTTTCAAAACCTCACCCCCAACCCCCACCAAAAACTTCCCCTTTCAAACTCCACCCCCAACCACCACAAAAACGAAAAAACTTCTCCTTTCAAACCTCACCCCCAACCCCCACCAAAAAACTTCCTTTCAAACTCCACCCCCAACCACCACAAAAACGAAAAAACTTCTCCTTTCAAACCTCACCCCCAACCCTCCAAAAAAAAACAAAAACTTCTCCTTTCAAACCTCACCCCCAACCCCCACCAAAAACTTCCCCTTTCAAACTCCACCCCCAACCACCACAAAAACGAAAAAACTTCTCCTTTCAAACCTCACCCCCAACCCTCCAAAAAAAAACAAAAACTTCTCCTTTCAAACCTCACCCCCAACCCCCACCAAAAACTTCCCCCTTTCAAACTCCACCCCCAACCACCACAAAAAACGAAAAAAACTTCTCCTTTCAAAACCTCACCCCAAACCCCCACCAAAAAACAAAAACTTCTCCCTTTCAAACTCCATCCCCAACCCCCAACAAAAACAAAAACTTCTCCTTTCAAACCTCACCCCCAACCCCCACCAAAAACTTCCCCTTTCAAACTCCACCCCCAACCACCACCAAAAATTTCTCCTTTCAAACTCCACCCCCAACCCTCCAAAAAACTTCCCATTTCAAACTCCACCCCACCAGAAAAACCCCAAAAAACTTGTCCTTTTCAAACCTCACCCCCAACCCCCACCAAAAACTTCCTTTCAAACTCCACCCCCAACCCCCACCAAAAACTTCTCCTATCAAACCTCACCCCCAACCCCAACCAAAAAACTTCCCCTTTCAAACTCCACCCCCAACCCCCACCAAAAAAACTTCTCCTATCAAACCTCACCCCCAACCCCAACCAAAAACTTCCCCCTTTCAAACTCCACCCCCAACCCCCACCAAAAACTTCTCCTATCAAACCTCACCCCCAACCCCAACCAAAAAACTTCCCCTTTCAAACTCCACCCCCAACCCCCACCAAAAACTTCTCCTATCAAACCTCACCCCCAACCCCAACCAAAAACTTCCCCCTTTCAAACTCCACCCCCAACCCCCACCAAAAAAACTTCTCCTATCAAACCTCACCCCCAACCCCAACCAAAAACTTCCCCTTTCAAACTCCACCCCCAACCCCCACCAAAAAACTTCTCCTATCAAACCTCACCCCCAACCCCCACCAAAAACTTCCCTTTCAAACCTCACCCCAACCACCACAAAAAACGAAAAACTTCTCCTTTCAAAACCTCACCCCAAACCCCCACCAAAAACAAAAACTTCTCCCTTTCAAACTCCATCCCCAACCCCCAACAAAAAACAAAAACTTCTCCTTTCAAACCTCACCCCCAACCCCCACCAAAAACTTCCCTTTCAAACTCCACCCCCAACCACCACAAAAAATTTCTCCTTTCAAACTCCACCCCCAACCCCTCCAAAAAACTTCCCCATTTCAAACTCCACCCCACCAGAAAAACCCCAAAAAAACTTGTCCTTTTCAAACCTCACCCCCAACCCCCACCAAAAAAAACTTCCCCCTTTCAAACTCCACCCCCAACCCCCACCAAAAAAACTTCTATCAAACCTCACCCCCAACCCCAACCAAAAAAACTTCCCCCTTTCAAACTCCATCCCCAACTGCTAATCCTTCCCCCACCCACAGAACCTTCCATTTGAAATGCTGGTTAAAGGAACCTGTCTTTCTCTTTCAATCACACAACTGTATTGGCATCTCAAAGTGACACAAGGACAAGGTTTGAGTTGTTCACATGGAAGTGCTATTCCAATAACCCAGTGTAAATCCTCCATTTAAAGATATTGATGTGACGTTCGACATCAATTTACCCTCTGTGCACAGAGAAATTAAATCAACAATTGCATTTGCATGTAGCCACACGTAGTTTAACATCTCATATATAAAATTTGTCTGTCTGTCTGTCTGTCTGTCTGTCTGTCTGTCTGTCTGTCTGTTCGCGTTTCTTGCAAAGACCACTGGGCCGACAACCACCAAATTTGGCACACAGATAAAGTCCAACCCAGAGATTGTCATGAGGACATTTTCAGCCACCACCTCAGCCTTTAAAGACCCCTAAGACCCTAAATACCCTTAAGACCCTTGGAGACCCCCTTAAGACCCCTAACACCCTTCAGCCAGATTAGACAGCTTCGACCCTTCACCATTTAGAGCTTTAGACCACATTGACCTTTTTAGACCCTTTCACATTCTTGAACATTTTACCTTTTCAACCCCTGAGACTAACTACAACTGGAACGCACCCATTGGACCATCTACATTTGAGTACCTTTGAAGCGCACACTACACAAACATCTATAGTGTTCTTACAAAACACAGACTGGCATGTATCTCTCGTTTTTCAGTAAATAATGTGCAAACGACACACGCAGAATGTGGGTACACTGCAATCTAAAAACATAGGGGCAATACACCTGGGTGCTCACCTGGTAGTGACTGGATAAGGTAACCAGTGAACCACTGGAAGGCATGGATGACCCACAAAATATGTCATGGAGAAGAAAGTAAATACCGATGGATTTTTTACTTAATGCCGTAAACAAACCTTGGTACATCATGGGTGATGAAGGTTGTGGTCAAGTTTCATCGGAATTGTGTGTGGTTTCTGGGAACAAAGCAAATATCTCTTTGGGAGGTGGGGGGGGGGGCAATCCCCCAGTAAACTCCCCCTGTCGACCCCCTCAGACCCCGACTTCTTTTAATGCCGTGAACAAACTTTGGTATGTCCCAAGTGATGAATGTTGTGGTAAAGTTTAATCAAAATCCGATGTGTAGTTTCAGAAAAGAAGTTGAAAGTTTTTGTGGACAGATGGATGGATGACGAGCCATCCCATAAGCTCCCCGGAACTACGTTCCAGGTGAGCTGATAATTCCAGGTGAGTCGGGAGGCTGCCGGGGAAATTGCCGAAAGAGATTTTTTTATTTTACTTCTTTATTTTAGAAGTTATTATGTTCACGTACACTCTAATATACACGTGCAAAATGCATTTGTGTGAAGAGGGAGGGGAAGGGTGGAGGTGGGAGAGAGGAGGGAGAGGTGGGGTAGGAAGAGGTGGGAGGAGAGGTGAAGGGAAAGGGTGGTGGGTGGGAGGAAGTGGAAGGGGTTGTGAGTCTGTAGGGAGGGGAGTTGGGTGGGAGGAGGGAGGGGGAAAGGCAGGGAGGGAGGACGCAGGTGAAGGGTGGAGTGCGAGTCCGGAGGGAGGCAAAGGAGTGGGAGTAGGTACCCGGCATTGCTGGGCAACGCTGAGTACCTTTGCCAGTCTATACTAATAAAAGGCAATTTGTGTGTTGGTGTGTGTGTGTGTGTCAGTGTGTGTGTGTGTGTGTGTGTGTGTGTGTCGGTGTGTGTGTGTGTGTGTGTGTGTGTGTGTGTGTGTGTGTGTGTGTGTGTGTGTGTGTGTGTGTGTGTGTGAGTCGGCGTGTGTGTGTGTCGGTGTGTGTGTGTCGTTGATTGGTATCTACATACACTATATGGCCAAAAGTATGTGAACACCCCTTCTAATTAGTGGATTCGGTTATTTCAGCCCATTGCTGACAGGTGTATATAATCAAGCACACAGCCATGTAATCTCCACAGACAAACATTGGCAGTAGAATGGGCCGTACTGAAGAGCTCAGTGACTTTCAACGTGGCACCGTCAAAGGATGCCACCTTTCCAACAAGTCAGTTCATCAAATTTCTTCCCTGCTAGAGCTGCCTTGGTCAACCGTAAGTGCTGTTATTGTGAAGTGGAAACGTCGAGGAATAAAAGCAGCTCAGCCACGAAGTGGTTGGCCACACAAGCTCGAAGAACAGGACCGCCGAGTGCTGAAGCGCGTAGTGTGGAAAATTCGTCTGTCGTTGGTTGCAACACTCACTACCGAGTTCCAAACTAACTCTGGAAGCAACGTCAGCACTTGCACTGTTCACCGAGAGCTTCATGAAATGGGTTTCCATGGCCGAGCAGCCGCAAACAAGCCTAAGATCACCATGCGCAATGACAAGCGTCAGCTGGAGTGGTGTAAAACTCACCGCCATTGGAGTCTAGAGCAGTGGAAATGCGTTCTCTGGAGTGATGAACCATGCTTAACCATCTGGCAGTCCGACGGACGAATCTGGCTTTGGCAGATGCCAGGAGAACACTACCTGCCCGAATGCATCGTGCCAACTGTAAAGTTTGGTGGAGGAGGAATAATGTTCATGGTTCGGGCTTGGTCCCTTAGTTCCAGAGAAGATAAATCTTAACGGTACAGCATACAATGACATTCGAGATGATTCTGTGCTTCCAGCTTTGTAGCAACAGTTTGGGGAAGGCCCTTTCCTGTTTCAGTATGACAATTTCCCCATGCACAGAGCGAGGTCTATACAGAAATGGTTTGTCGTGATCAGTGTGGAAGAATTTCACTGGCCTGCTCAGAGCCCTGATCTCAACCCCATTGAACACCTTTGGGATGAATTGGAACCCCGACTGTGAGCCAGACCTCATCGCTCAACATCAGTGCCCCACCGCGTTAATGCTCTTATAGCTGAATGTAAGCAAATCTCCACAGCAATGTTCCACCATCTGGTGGAAAGCCTTCCCAGAAGAGTGGAGGCTGTTATAGGAGCAAAGATGGGGACCAACTCCATTTTAATGCCCATGATCTTGGAATGAGATGTTGGATGAGCAGGTGTCCCCATACTTTTGGCCATGTAGTGTATGTGGGTTTCAGAATGTGGAATGGAGTGCTCCCAGGGCAGGATTAAAATAATTGCCCTGATCTGGTTGTGAAGGCAGACAGCGTAGATCGACATTTTGTGTTCTAGTCCTTGATATATTTTTCAATTGAATTTTTCTAATTTCCCATTTGAATTCCTCTTTCAAGGAACTCTGTTTGAAGGTAAATCTTTGTGTTTGCGTTTTTATGTATTTTATGCGTGTGTGCAGATATAAACTGTATTACCATAACGTGTGTGTGTGTGTGTGTGTGTGTGTGTGTGTGTGTGTGTGTGTGTGTGTGTGTGTGTGTGTGTGTGTGTGTGTGTGTGTGTGTGTGTGTGTGTGTGTGTGTGTGTGTGTCGTTGATTAGTATCTCCATATGTGGGTTTCAGAATGTGGAATGGAGTCCTCCCAAGCTGGGCTCAAAGTCTCCACCGTCATTACCGTAAGGGGTCACGATCCACGGACCAAGTTGTGAAGTTTTCTCTTCTCAAACTTTTGTGCCGAGCACTCTCATCAGGATCGTTACTGAGCCCGGGACGGCTTCCAACTGTAGTTCGTTTGTAGTGATATTCCCAGGGATGGTTTTTAATATCTATGTGAGGTTCTTCTTCGTCATTCACATGAGGTTCTTCATCATCACTGGTACAACTTTGGCATTCTTCAGCTTCCAGGATCTTTTCACTTCATGATTGAGATCTTGGTATTTGGTCATTTTCTTGATTTCTGCATCGTTAGTAAAAAAAAAAAATCACCGGGATCAACACCTCAATTAGTAATGCCTTCTTTTATTTTTTTGCTCCGAAGTATTATATCTGGTCACAACCCTTTGTTTTCGATGTTCACGCTCGATGGGATCATTAGGTACTTCAATGTTTTCAGTGATTGTTTTTGGTTCATTTTCTCACTCGTATTCTGGATCTGGAATATCAAAGGTTTTGCAGATGTGCCAGCGGATTACTTTACAAACTCTGTTGTGTCGTTGTGTGTACAGCTGTTCTGACACTGTTTTTATTCCTTTCTCGTGTTCAGTCATTAAGCGTCACGTATTATTCTCTTTTCTAACCCCACCACCACAGCTCACCAGTCTTTCTTTTTTTTTTCCTCCTCCCCCCCCACCCTTTTCTCTCACTGTCACTTCCTCACTCACCCCTCCTCATAAAATGTAGCACTCTCCTTCCACACTTATGTCGCTCCCTCTGTCGATGCCCAGTCGATGGCTGTCTTTGGAGGCTGTTAGGATTCAGTGTGTATCATGGGCGAGGAGAACGCCGGTGACGGCGAGTCCGGCATTGCTCTCAAGCAGATTGTCAGGGACTGCAAGCAGCCCTCTTTCTTTAGGGCTAGTCTCCCATATCTACTCCCCCTGATAAAAAAACTCAGCATGGGAATTCTTCCCCAGAAACATGTTCTCACTCATGCAAAGATTCATCCCATCACGTCTTCAGTAATATTACCCTTCTTCCCACCCATTGTATACTGAATCCTGTGTTGAGGCAGGTGCTCTGATGAAACAACACTGCCTTCTCTTCATGGAAGGCTAATCTGCCCGAAGGCAATCTCAGTGCATTCCAATAAGTCAACAACAAGTGTACAGTATATCCACTCTCAGGAGAGCAAGAAAACAACATCTATCCAACCTCAAGATTGAACTTTCAAAGCGGACTCCCTCCTCTAAAACCTGGTGGCACCTTGTTAAGTCCGTCTCTGATGTATGTTCACCTTCCATCCCTTCCCTCTATTCAAATGGCACCACAGCCAACTCTGCTCGTGAGAAGGCTGAATGCATCAATCTGTATCTGCTTCCAAATCTTGTGTCCCAAACCCCTCACTCTCGGTTCCCATCCTTTGCTGTTGTACCCCATTGCTCCTAGACTCTGTCTTTTGCACCAGAGAAGGTGGAGAAGGTTCTTTCAACCCTCGATTCTGATTATGCTACTGGACCGGACAGCATCAGCTCACGTTTCCTAAAAACCTGCTCTGCTGGTCTTGCAGATCCCCTCGCTGCCCTTTTCACACCATCATTTATGTTAGATCATCTTAAATCTGCTTGGAAATCCACCAACATCACTGCATTACATCAAAAAAACACAGGAGTAAAAACGGATCCCCTCAGCTACAGACCAACCAGCATCCTTACAATCATCAGCAAGGTCATGGAATCCATCATTGCAGTTGATTATGAAAACATTCCTTTTCTCCAACAACATTATCGCAGATCATCAAATTGGTTTCAGACCAGGTCACTCCACCTTGGCCTTGCTGTTTGTACACACCTATAAATGGATGGAGGTGCTCAATGTCATAGATGAGATCAGGGACATCTCTCTGTACATATATCATCCTTTTGATATAGTCTGGCATCCTGCCTTGCTCTCCAAACTCTCTGCCTATGACATCCAAGGTCAACTCCACACATGGATTACTGACTTCCTTTACTCTCCTAGCCAACGAGTGGTTTTCAACGGAATCCTTTCATCTCCTCTCCCTCTCAAGGCTGGAGTACCCCAAGGCAATGTACTGGGCCCAGTCCTATTCCTAATCTTATGAATGATCTCTCTGGAAAATCCTCTTTATCTATTTGCTGATGACTCTACCCTCTGCCTTGACGTCCCTCATCCTTCAGACAGGCAGGTTGCAGCCTCTTCCCTCTCTTCTGACCTTGAAATAAATCACAAGCTCGTCGAACATTTGGAATGTGTCTTTCAATTCTGACAAATTTCACACTCCCACTAGCGAGCTCTCTCCGAAAGGATGGTCTGGCAACCCCCGCTCCCCCCCCCCTCCCCAATCTAATTTCTTAACAATGTTCTTGAGAAGGTTCAGTCATTCAAAGTACTGTGTCTCTCTGTCATCCATGATCCTTTTTGGGCAAACCACATTTCAAAGTTGGCTTCCAAAGCCAGTCGGTGAACTGGGCATCCTCCATCGCTCAAAGTCCTTCCTTGGGATACCTGAACTCTTATCCATGTACAAGGCCCTCATCTGCAGCAGGATGGAGTACTGCTTCCCCTCTGGGCTGGCTCCCCTGTCTCACACCTTGCTCAGTTTGATGCTGTGGAAAACAAGGTCTTCAAGATCATTGGAATCTCTCGCGCTGAAGCTGAGTCTGTCGGCTGATCACTTCGCTCTCACAGACAGGTCGGTGGTCTCTGTGTCTTCTTCCACCTCCTCTCTGGTCTTGCACCCTCTTTGCTTTCCATGCACCCTCTGCTCTTTCCGTGCTAAGCTTTCCGTGCCCCCTTCTGGTGAAACTACTTAAATCCAGGATCACTGCTCACCTCCACTCATTTGTTCCTCTTTTTCCCCACCTGTGGCATCAACTTCCACATCCTCTTCAATCTCATTCTTCTCTTCAGGTCTTCAAGACAGCCGTTCACCACCATATCAAATCGTCCACAATCCAAAACCATGATCATTTCTACCCTCGTTAACCCAACCCAAATCCCTCCTAATTTCCCATTTTTTTTTCCTCATTGGAGTTTCTTTCTCCAGGCATGTGTGTTTGGCATCCTGTTTTTGTGGAAGAATTCCCAGGCTGAGTTAACTTCGGGGCAGTAAATAAGGGAGACCAGTCCTGAAGAGAGATGGTGCTTACACAGTCCCTGCCAAGATGCTTGAGTGAAATGCCAGACTCGCCAGCATCGAGGTCTCCAAAGCTTTCTTGATGGCAGTATAAGTACTTTCTGCATTTTTGAAAGATGATCAGTTGACACAGCACAGTAACCTTTTATCTGATACAAGATGAAAGCTTCTCTGTCTTAAACAATCTGTCCTCATCTGCCGTCATCACAAAAATCCTGCTCTTATTCACTGCCTGGACACTTGATTTGCAAACTAAATCTGCACAGATCTGCAGCATTTTGTTTTGAAATTCAAGGTTAAGGTCAGAGTTGGGATTATGGTTAGGTCTGCATTTTCTTAAAAGTTTTGTCATACTTTGAAAATAAATCACAAAATTCAAGTAAACTCCCTTTCAATTTATCTTCCTTTCCCTCGTCATGCCCACATAATGGTAAGCCAAGCATTGAAAGTCACGTGACAGTCACAAACCCTTGCCAGGTAATCCTTGGTTCTCTCAACAGTGTTTTTGTGACTTCCTGAAACGTTCACTGCTCCCGATCCCGTTTCTTCGCTATGTTTGAAGCATTTCCACGCTTCCATACATTCAAAATGAACATGAGAAATGGCACGTTTGGACAATTTAAAAAAAAAAAAGATTTCCTTCCAATTCTGCAAACCATTTTGAGAAATGAGTCCTCAGCTTAGCTCAGTTTCTGAGTGGAAGTGACAGCAGGGAATTTGTTGTTGTACAAAAATGAAAAAGAGTGACTTCCCAAGAGTGTACAAGGTAAAAATTAAAAAGAGTGACGATCCCAATTATTTTCTTTGTAAATCAGTCAGATGTGGTCGATTCGACCCAATTCGTTTTTCTCTAAGATCTGAAAGAACTTGACACTTCTCACATCATTTCCAGTTGTATGTGTGCTGAGAGAACCTGTACTGGCTGCATCCAAAGGTTTGAGATAGTCTTGCTGTACTTGTGACGATGCAGCGTCGATAGCCGAGGAAGGCAGTGGTCGCTCGCTGGGCCTGACCTGGGCCAGTTGTATTATCATGCTGTGAATCATCCACGACGGTTCAACAATCGCTTTCACAAAAAAAAGGGTTCATGAAAAAATATTTTCACGAAAAAATAAGTGACCACTATATTCGTTATTGTTGTGTGTCTGTCTGTATGTCCGTCTGTCTGTATGTCTGTATGTCTGTCGATCCAGTCGGAAAAAAAAAATTTTCAAAAAATTTTTTTTGGAAATTTGTTCTACCCTTATTATCACTTTTTCCGTCGATATGTTTGTCTCTCTGTCTGTCTGTCTGTCTGTCCCTCTGCTCGGTCCAGTGCTCCGTTAATACAATGGCGATTTCGATGAAACTTGGTTGGTAGGTTCACACCATGACCTAGTTGTGTGCAAATGAGAACCGTTGCTATAGACACCACCGTTTCCCAGCAACGGGACTTTGAAATTTTTGAAAAATCATAAAAAATGTATTTTTTCGAAAATCAAAAAATCGGGCCCGGAGCGACTGTGGGCATAGCAGTACATTCAGCCATATTGTGTAAAATTTTCAGCCGGATCCTATGAAAACTGTCGGAGAAGATAGACTTTGAATGAACGCTGGTCGAAAACAATAAAAAACGAAGTTCGTTATATCTCAGAGACAATGAGTCAAATATACATGAAACTGGTATGGTAGGTTCATGGTATGTCCTAGTTATGTGTGAGAAAGAACCGTTGCTATGGACCCCTCCGTTGCCTAGCAACGGCCGAAAAACCTCTAAATGTGGGGGTATTTTAACGAAAAAACAATCTGCAGCATTAACCCTTGAAGCGAGATTCATGAATTTTCTTGTGCTTAATCCTCAGGTCATTCCCCATCGAACAGGCCCATCGCGTCAGGTTCTATTGGGTAGGCGACTACCCATGTCCGCCTTCCGGCTTGTCTGTCTGTCCCGAGCATAGCTCCGTGAGTTTTGATCCGATCCTGATAAAATTTTGGTGGGAGGTTTATATCATGATCTAGTTGTGTTTTCCTGAAAATGGGCGCGGTGCGCCCATTATGGGCGGAGCCACGCCCAAAAAACGTGTTTTTAGGGGGTAGCCGATTTCAATTTGCATCTTCTCCTCGGGGGTTTGTCGAATCTGACAGGGGTTTCGGTATATGGTTAGCCCAATGGCACCTGCATAGCCTCACAGAGCTCGATTTTTCATTTTCATCCCAAGGTCAAGGCCACAAGGTCACGAACTTAGAAAATTGCGAATTGTGTTTTTAGGGGGTAGCCGATTTCAATTTGCATCTTCTCCGAGGGGGTTTGTCGAATCTGGCATGGGTTTCGGTATTTGGTTAGCCCAATGGCACCTGCATAGCCCCACGGAGCTCAATTTTTCATTTTCCTCCCATGGTCAAGGTCACAAGGTCACAAACTTAGAAAATTGCGATTTTGACATAAAAATTAATCTTCTCCTAGCGGTTTGTCGAATCTGTTAGGGGTTTTGGTATTTGGTTAGCCCAATGGCACCTGCATAGCCCCACGGAGCTCAATTTTTCATTTTCCACCCAAGGTCAAGGTCACAAGGTCAAGGTGACAAGGTCACGAACTTAGAAAATTTCGAATTTTGACATAAAAATCATACGACCCCCCCAAACTTTGAGAGCTAGGATGACAATATTTTTTATGCATAATCTTGAGGTCATTCTCCACCTAAAGTCTTGAAACCATTTTGCTCTATCTCGAACACCTTGCCCATGGCGCCCCCTTCAAGTTTGTTTTTACGCTGATTTCATCAAAGTATGGATAATCCGAGGAGTGCGAAATGCCATATAGCCTATATGACGTTATATTGTTCCTGGAATGTTCCAGAGGAAGTTTTGCACGTAAGGTCATAATCCTTGACCTTTGACCTTTAAAGTTCACAAAGGTCAAATTTTCAAAGTTGTGGGAATCAAACCAGGTTTTCGAACTTCTTCGACGAACTAACTCCATTAAGATATAGCACGTATCCTGTTTCCTTATTTTAATGTCCACAATATTGTTTTGTGACCTTTAAAGGTTATGCAAAGGTCAAATTTTGAAAGTTGTTGAACGAAACCGGGTTTTCGATATTTTGCAGCTAATAACCTGTCACTCGCACCACATCATGTTGGTCATTTTTATAACTTGGTCAAACATTATGACATTGTCTCATCCTTGACTTCTGAAACAATCTACATCATAAAATACCGCTCATGAACCATCGTCGTCTTCAGACTTGTATACATATATTGTTACAGATTTCAGAATCCGATCTGATGAACACATCCACACATCCAGGTCCTTAGACAGTTATTTCCTTAAATGCAAGTTCAGAATATCCCCATCCTCATGTTTGGTGGGATTTTAAATGTGATGCGTTGAGAAGGGTAAAGAATAGATCCCCTCTGTTATGAGAAGCTTTTTCTCTTTACGACAGACACATTTATGCATGCCATTTCTTTCACGGACGCCACCACCCGCCTTTTTCCAGCAACGGTTTCACACATTTCCTTCACCGACCGCCCTTTTTTGATCAGCGTTTTCACACATTTCTTTCACAGACGCCGAGGCCTGCCCTTTTCCCAGCAACGTTTTCACACATTTCTTTCAGGGACGCCGAGGCCTGCCCTTTTTGATCGGCATTTGACATCGCAAGGAATAATAAGGAGAGCACGGATTGTCATGGTAACGGTGCACAAGTGGGGCGGGGCGAGTGTGGGGGGGGGACTCTGGGCCCGCCGAGAGGGGCCGGATATATAAAAAGAGGAGGAGGTCCGTTCTGAGAGCAAGTGAGCGAGTGGGTGTCTGACCAGCGCCAACAACGAGACAGTTTGTCAGTCAGTGGCATCAGTTCGTCGGTTCCTGTGTGGGAGTGACCAGCGCCGATGAGTTAGGCACGGGTCGGTCACCAACGGACCGTGTGGGTCACTGGACGTCACCAGTTTTGTGAAGTGTGAGGAGCTGCCCGTGTCACAGCACCAGGGTCTAAACCCGCGACAGACGATCTCAGTGCCCCCCAGACGTCGACTGGCGTTCAAGGCTGTTGGCGAGTGGGTGCACGGCAAGGCTGGGTGCTGGCGACGGACGAGACGCACACACACATTTCAGGACGTTTTCACTTGAAGGATGACTTCTCTCTGGTGAGCGAGATGACTCTTCACCCCCCCCCCCCCGAATGATCTGCTGGGTACTTAGTTGTAAGTAAGTCAACCCCCAATAAGCATCTGCTCTCTATCTCTTTCCTGTCATTTTGATTGATTTTGCCTGATTAACTATTCATTTTCATTGCTTTGGAATTTATTCACTTATTTATCTCAGGAAATAAAAAGTTCTTTTTATTTATTTTTTTATTATTAATAAATTATTTATTGACTCCAACCTGTCCATGTTTGTCCTTGCCTTCCATTGGTCTAGCATTGTCCAAACCTAGATAGACTGGCAGGTAATTACCACAGATTTGACCAAAAATTGTCGGCACGCACCAGCGGTTAAAACGCTCGGCCGCCTGAATTAAAATCTAATCGAGATAACTTTGGTGCTTCGCCAAGGGCGTGCTCCCTGTTCAGGTAACCACGTGACCTCTAGTTAAACGGAATAATTAGACGGTGGACACTGGAACTCGTGGTTAACTGGGTGGCGTTCGTGTTTTTTAAACAACCCACCATACCACAACGTTAATTGTGAGCGGTGGCCCCCAGGACCGGCTCTTCCGAGGACAACTGGGGATTAATCCCCCTGAATGACAAACTGGTGTCTCAGTATCCGTAACTATATATATATATATATATATATATATATATATATATATATATATATATATATATATATATATATATATATATATATATATATATATATAAATATATGTTGCTGTTCTTCTTTTGGCTGCTCCCGTTAGGGGTCGCCACAGCGGATCATCTGTTATGATCCGCATTCTGATTTGGCACAGGTTTTACGCCGGATGCCCTTCCTGACACAACCCTGGTCGCCTCTTAGGACACAGGGATAAGGATTGGGTATCGCCATGATTCTGGGCTGCTCTACACCCTCTCATAGCGTGGCCCAGCGCAGAGCTCCCATCCTCAAGCGATCATCCAACCCAAGCCTCCGAGTAGCCGGATTACAGGTGCACACCACTACGCCCGGTATATATATATATATATATATATATATATATATATATATATATATATATATATATATATATATATATATATATATATATATATATATATATATATATACATATTTATATGTTTATATATCTATATATATATATATATATATATATATATATATATATATATATATATATATATATATATATATATATATATATATATATATATATATATATATATATATATATATATACCTGTGCTTCCAGGCCATCCTGCCAGCCCCTTGAGAATAGATAGATTGGGAAAGTTTTTCTTTGCAAACAGAACAGTAAAGAAAAAAAATAAAAAGGACCACTGGACCTGCAGCTTATCTGGGCCCTGGTCTAATGTTGTAACCCAAATTTGGAAGCATTCTGACTGGTACTCTGGAGAAGATTTTGAAGGAATTTAGGCGATTTTTTTCCCCAAAAAATTACGAAGGCTGTCATTTTGACACACATCCGATCACGTGATCGGCATGGCCTCCGTAATTTAACATCAGAACACTGTCCAAATGTTGGAACCCAAATTTGGTAGCATTCTGACTGGTGGGTCTTTAAAAGAAGATTTTTGAAGGAATTTACAGATTTTCCCAAAAAAATACTGTTGGCCATTTTGACACAGTTCCGGTAAGTGATCGACATGATCTCCACAATTTAAAATCCTTCCCAAGGCCTAATGCTGTAACTCAAATTTGGTGGCATTCTGACCAGTGTGTCTGGAGATTTTTGAAGGAATTTACGCGACCGCCGTTTTGACACACTACCAGTCACGTGATCGGCATGACCTCCACAATTTAAAACCCCTACCCTGTCCTAATGTTGCAACCCAAATTTGGTAGCATTCTGACCGATGGATCTGGAGATTTTTGAAAGAATAGACTAAATCGGCCATTTTGACATCCTTAAAGTCACGTGGCCAGAAGGAGCTTTGCAATCCCCATTTCCAGCCAGGAGCGGAACCTGGGATAACTGTGCTCTGTGTCTGCTTTGTAAGATTGCTTGTCTTTTGCCGCACCCCACAATTTCCTTGTTTTCCCTGCTGTACACACCAATAAATCCCATTCATTGTGCCACATACCTTTCTTCGCTTTTGTTAAATAAATGTGCGATTTAGAAATGTTCCCAGCTCGTTTTCGTATTTTCTTTCATTGGTCTAGCATGGACTGCACCCTAGCTTAGCCGGGACGTTATTCCCTAACGATCTGTTTCACAGCCGGTACCACTTAGCATCTGATGCATCTGATCTGGTAGATGGTCTCGCTTAAGCAAGTACATACCGAGGGCATGTTCCCCGGTAATGAGATCACGTGAACTTTAGGTGAACGGTTTTAGATGGAGGACCCTAAGGCCAAAAAAAAAAAATGTTGCATTGGCGTAACGGGTCACTGAAAAATAGGGTAGGTCGGTCGGGATCTTTTTTTTTTTTTTTTTTTTTTTCCTAATAAATCCCAAAATTTTTGGATAATAAATCCAAAAATTTAATAAATCCTAATAAATCCCTCCCAAAATCTCCCCCGGCTCGAGTACCACCCTTTTTGTCGGCGGGTTCTGTCCGAAACACTTCCGGGTTTTTGCGATCGCAATCAACAAGATACTTGAAATCGATAGCAAAAAAAAACAAAAAAAAAACGTAGGGTCGGCGGAATTTTTAGGGTCGGGCGGGTTACGCCAATGCAACATTTTTTTTTTTTGGCCTAAGTCACGTGGTCGAGTTATTGGCGTTCGCGGTTGATTAGCGACCCGCCCGTGTCACAAAGTTATTCGTGTGCGACGGTCTGCGATTCCGGTGAGTCCGGTGAGTAACCTGAGGTAGTCCATCCTTTGTGATCTTCCTTGCGATGCAGGGACCATAACAAGCTGTTTCGAAGACCTGGAGGGAAGAGTGGGATTGAAGAGAGTGTGGGAGTTTGTTCCAAAGGCAGGAAAAATAGAGGAATGAAAGAGTGAACGTGAGCAGATTCTCGATTTTTGGTAGTTTTACCAGAAGGGGGTTACTGGCAGACCTTGAGCACCCTTCAGGAATATGTAGGGGACAGAGCACAGGTAGAGTGGGGGGGGGGAGGCCAGAGAGGAGACAGTAGAAGACAGAAAGATCACCGATCTGCCTGCAGTGAGAGAGGGTGAGAGATCCAAAGAAAACGTCATCGTGGGAGATACCAATGATCCTAAATGCCTTGGTTTCCAGAGCGTCAAGCTGAGAAAGGTGAGAGGCAGGAGCACCAGCCCAGAGGGTAGAGCAGTCCTCCATCAGGTTGCGGCCGAAAGCTTTGTATGTAGTCAGAAGCTCAGGTGGGCCGAGGAAGGACTTTGCACGATGGAGAATGCCCAGTTGGCAACTGGCTTTGGAGGCCAGCTTGAAAATGTGGCTTTCTCAGGAAAGATCATGGCAGACAATGAGACCCAGAAGCTTAAATAAAAGGACTTCTTAAAGAGGATTGTTGAGAAAGTAGATGGGGGGTGGGGGAGGGGGAGGGGTTTCCAAACGGTCCTTTCGGAGAGACATCGTGAGTGTGTGAGATTTGTCAGGGTTGAAAGACATGTTGCATGTGTTGGACCAGTTTGTGATTTTACCCAGATCTGCAGAGATGAAGAAGCTGCTGCTTGCCGCTCTGAGGAATGACAGATGGTACGGCAGAGGGTGGAGTCATCAGTAAAGAGATAAAGACGACGCACGAAGTCGCTTCTCCAAGCACAGATCAGGGACTCTACCCCTCAAATCAGGGATTATTTTGGTCCATTTGGGTCCACTTGGGTCTATCTTGGTTGATTTGGGTCAATTTGGGTCTAAGTTGGTTGATTTGGGTACATTTAGATCTATTTTGGTTGATTTGGGTCCATTTGGGTTTATGTTCGTTGATTTGAGTCCATTTGGATCTATTTTGGTTGATTTGAGTCCATTTGGCTCTATTTTGGTTGATTTGGGTCCATTTGGGTCTATTTTGGTTGGTTTGGGTCCATTTGGGTCTGTTTTGGTTGAGTTGGGTCCATTTGGGTCTGTTTTGGTTGATTTTGGTCCATTTGGATCTATTTTGGTTGATTTGAGTCCATTTGGCTCTATTTTGGTTGATTTGGGTCCATTTGGGTCTATTTTGGTTGGTTTGGGTCCATTTGGGTCTGTTTTGGTTGAGTTGGGTCCATTTGGGTCTGTTTTGGTTGATTTTGGTCCATTTGGATCTATTTTGGTTGACTTGGGTTCACGTGGGTCTACTTTGGTTGATTTGGGTCTGTTTTGGTTGATTTGGGTCTATTTTGATTGATTTGGGTCAATTTGGGTCTATTTTCGTTGATTTGGGTCCATTTCGATCTATTTTGGTTGATTTGGGTTCACGTGGGTTCATTTGTTAATTTGTTTGTTTGTCTCTCTGTCCACACATAATGTGCTAACGTAGGTCACTAACGCCACCTGGTGTTTGCCAGTATTACACATTATCTTGTTTCACCAAGTACTTCCATAAAGTATGTACAATACAAATAAAATATGATTACGTCTATAAAGTACGTGTTATTAGGAATGTGTTTTTTTCTATAATGGAGTCCGCACGATGATTGGAAAGTGAACCGATATTATAAAACCGAAAAGGTCTGTTTATCCACTGTATGAACATAAACCTTCATCATCCACACACCACACAAACACCACACAAACACCACACAAAGCAAGTCTTGTCGAGGGTCTGCAATCTCTGATTTCTCTTGTTACTCACTCCGGGCACCACCCAAAGGGCATCTTGGAGGGTTATGTTTTCAGCCATGTCTGTTTGTTTGTCCATGAGCACGATATGTCGATATCTCAAAAGCTCATGGATGGATTCGGACGAAACTTGGTGGACAGGTTGGGTGTGTCACAAGGACGAACCGATTCAATTTTGGTGAAGATCCGGATTCGGATACGAGATTTGTTGATGAAGTGATTCCTCATCAATGAGAGAATAATTATATATCATGATATCTCAAAAGGTTGAGGAAGAGTTATGATGAAACGAGGTGTACGAGTTGGTAGGTGACAAGACAAAGCCAATTCGAGTGTGGTTCCGGCCGATCGGTGGGACACAAAATGTAGACTGTTCAGCCGGGCGAAGGTATGCACTCCACTCAGTGCCATTCGAGATGGTCTCACTTACATGGCAATGCGTGTGTGTCAGTGTGTGTGTATATGTGTGCGTGTAGTGTAGTGTGTGTGTCAGTGAGTGTGTTTGGGCGTGTGTGTGTCCTCCATAACTCCCACACCATATGAAACCTCATGGCCCCAAACTAAGGGAACCCCGAGGAAGTGCATGAATGAAAATTGGGTGTTTGGGTTAATTAAAACACCCTTTTTGAACATAATTAATGGCCTTATTCAAACCTGCCTTGCCATGGAAGCACCATCTAATCTCATGGACTAATTAAACTATATAATCGAAATATTGTTTCGGATTTGAGAATCGGATCTTGTGGACCAAATAAGTGTCGAAATCTGGAATGAAATCTGAAAATTTAAACAAATTCATGATTTTTATAACTTAGTGTATTCATTGAGGCAAAACATCGGACTTAACTTTTTCTACTGTTCGGACGATTTTATTTAGTGAAGAAAAGATAAAGGAATGTGAAGAAAGTGGAACTTCATTTGACGCAATCAAAATAATTAATCAGCGGGATTGAAGCTGCTTTTGCAAGCCATGGCGATACAACCTACAGAGGTCCTTTGTTACGGAAATTATGAACGCAGTTTGGTTTTCACCTTTTTGTGCGATATGCTTTGCTTATGAAATATTAATGTAAATATATCAATATATACCCACCATACATATGAAAAGTTAAATGTTTCATTTTTTAAAGTCTCTTCAACAGTTTTGTTGAAGTGCTTGCTTGAGGGTTGAAGCCATTTGGTGAGCACTCTGTGGAGGGACAAAACAATTAATTGCCACATCACGTCAGGATAGCCGAGAGGTACGCACACATGCTCTAAACTGTCCTGCCTGGGCTCAAATCCCGACTCAGCTATAAATCTGTCATCCCGGTGTTTCACAAGCAGGGTGGTTCATCAATGTGTGTGCCGTCTCTCGGATGGACGTGAAACTGGGCATCACACCTGCCAGAATGCCCCCTTCCCTTCCCCTCACACCACCTTCCCCTCCCCCACCTTACCACCTCCCCCCTCCTTCCTTCTTCTCCACCCCCACCCCAATTCTCCCATCAGCACAGTCATGGGTTGTGTTTGCAAGCAAGTAATATTGTTGCGGAACCGGGTATTGGCTGTGAGTACGACCGCTAGGTGGAGCAGTAGGGTCGACTCTGCCGAACACCCGGAATCTAGATCGTACCTTTCGGAAAATTCCGAGAGTACGGGTCCCTTACTGGACCGTGAATCGTCAATAATTCCACCACGTGGTACAGGGTTATTTGCCAATCTTCAAAATACCTAGAGATCCACGTGGCGAGCTACCGAGTATTCATACCCTTGACGGTACTCGTACCAGTTGAGCCGTTAACGTGCCCGACCCGTGCGCAACCCGAGCGGATGGTTGCCAAAGTCCCGTCGGTCCAAATGTACATTTACAGCGGTAACAGCCTTTGTAATTCACCAACACGTGTCATGCTAAGCCAATGGAAGAAACACAGAAACAAGCTGAAACATTCAACAAATGTATTTATTTATAATGGCGGAAAGGGGGGAGCATGCAAGAAGCAGAGTTATCTGACTATAGAGATGCAAGTATGTACAGCACAGAGCACTTACACAATTCCTACTTACAGACGGGCCCACCGAAAGACACACGGACACACACACACACACACACACACACACACACACACACACACACACACACACAGACACACAGATACCCAGACACACAGATACCCAGAAGGACATGGACCTGTCCACCTCGTGTGGTTTGGCTGACATGGGCGAACCAGGCCAGCATCGAGATGCGATGATAGAATCCAGAGCTCCCTTCAGCGCTCGTCCCGGCAACCAAAAACTCTCCTCTGTATCGCAAACTGTCCAGAAGGCAGGAGGTTTCTCTGCCACTTCTCCAAGTCTTTGAGTTGAACGTCAAAGCGAGGGCTGATAACTCCACACTCGTTCAATCTGCCCGTCAGATTGACCACAACCTTGTCTGCTCGATGGTCATCAACTATCTCAAAAACTCTCGAGTTCACCGACAGAGAGACGGTGCGCAACCGACTTGCGGTTCTTGTGGAGGAAGGATCTCTCCTCGTCTGATCGTGACACGACCTTATTCACCCTTCTACGGGGGGGGGGGGGGGGGGGCGCCTCCGCCCTCCCTCACTGGATGGTTTTGGCGCACAGAATCGCTCGTCGCCCTGTCATTGGCCAAAATGAGCAGAAAGTCCATCGATTGGCCCGGGGGCGTGGTGACATCACGCGGACCGCGTTTCTCACCGTCGCGGGGTCTGATTGGCTGAGCGGTGGCCACCTCACTCGTAGCACGCTGAATGGCCGAGGGCCGCCGCGAGGCTCCTCCTTGAACTCTGCCCAGCATGGCGTCGGCCAGAGCGAGGTGAATGTGAGGGTGGTGCTGGTGTTGTTGTAGTTGATGTTGGTGGTGTAAAAATCAAAGAAAACCCTGACTATCAAAATAACTCCGCAGCGCATGAACATTCAATTACCCATTAAACAAGGGAAAGGGGAGCTATCTATCCACATTTACTTATCGAAATAACTGAGCTATAGGACCTGTATGTTAAGTGCTCATGGCTTCCAGATTCGCAACAATATGTGGATGGGAAAGAGGGTTCTGGAGAGGTCGAGCTTCCAAAAATCCTTCCATACTTGCGTACGTAATACATAGACGTACCCTGTTCACGTCAACACAGTTCATCTCACCGTGGTTAATTACAAAAACAAGTTAACCTGTTAATATATGATAAACATTGTGGTTTTAGTCTTGTATGAATTACAATTCAAAATATTCGGAAGGACACCTTTATTATTGGCGTGAAAGTCAAATTACACATTATGTACTCGAACAGTTCGAGAGAACGAACTAGGCCCCACAAGTCGGGTCACACTCCAACTACAAACTGCCGTACCTTTGGTATAGATACATATATGTTTTAAAAAACAATTAAAAAGCAATTTCCGTTCGAGCTCATCCAAATCACAATTGTTCCACAACAAGCACAATCCCCACTGATAAGCCGTCGAGTGCCGATGATCAGATAGCACGTTATCCACGTCATCCACGTCATCCACGTATTACAAAGAGAAACCCGTCAAGCGAACGTGTGACGTCATCACCTCACGATTCCGTGGGGGCGAGGCCAGTATCGGCCAATAGCGCTTCGCTAAATGATCACGTGATCACGCCTGCTGCTGGGCTGTTCCTGTGATTCTGCAGGTGAGTGCTTTTGGTGAACTCGTTATTTTATGTGCCGGTGTTGTTCTCCTTTCGCCCCGACATTTACTGCCCCGTACGAATTGCCAACGGCGTGTTCTCTTGCAGCCAGAGCTCGATCGACCGTGTCTCATGTCATGGTTAACGGACAACGTTCGAATCCCTGGTAGAGGCGTTTGGGGGTCACTGTGTCAGTGAAAACTGATGCCGATAGTTATCAAATGTCGTTACGGCAGGTTACCGATACCCGTCAGGTTACCGATACCCGACAGGTTACCGATACCCGACAGGTTACCGATACCCGACAGGTTACCGATACCCGTCAGGTTACCGATACCCGACAGGTTACCGATACCCGTCAGGTTACCGATACCCGACAGGTTACCGATACCCGACAGGTTACCGATACCCGACAGGTTACCGATACCCGACAGGTTACCGATACCCGTCAGGTTACCGATACCCGACAGGTTACCGATACCCGTCAGATTACCGATACCCGACAGGTTACCGATACCCGACAGGTTACCGATACCCAGCAGGTTACCGATGCCCGTCAGCATGGCAGGTTACCGATACCCGTCAGCACGGCAGGTTACCGATACCCGTCAGGTTACCGATACCCGTCAGCATGGCAGGTTACCGATACCCGTCAGGTTACTGATGCTCGTCAGCATGGCAGGTAACCGATGCCCATCAGCACGGCAGGTTACCGATGCACGGCAGGTTACCGATACCCATCAGCACGGCAGGTTACCGATACCCGTCAGGTTACTGATACCCGTCAGCACGGCAGGTTACCGATGCCCGTCAGCACGGCAGGTTACCGATGCCCGTCAGCACGGCAGGTTACCGATACCCGTCAGGTTACCGATTCCCATCAGCACGGCAGGTTACCGATGCCCGTCTGCATGGCAGGTTACCGATACCCGTCAGGTTACCGATGCCCGTCAGCACAGCAGGTTACCGATGCCCGTCAGCACGGCAGGTTACCGATACCCGTCAGGTTACTGATGCCCATCAGCACGGCAGGTTACCGATGCCCGTCAGGTTACCGATGCCCGTCTGCATGGCAGGTTACCGATACCCGTCAGGTTACCGATGCCCATCAGCACAGCAGGTTACCGATGCCCGTGAGCACGGCAGGTTACCGATACCCGTCAGGTTACCGATACCCATCAGCACGGCAGGTTACCGATACCCGTCAGGTTACCGATACCCATCAGCACGGCAGGTTACCGATGCCCGTCATCACGGCAGGTTACCGATGCCCGTGAGCACGGCAGGTTACCGATACCCGTCAGGTTACCGATACCCATCAGCACGGCAGGTTACCGATACCCGTCAGGTTACTGATACCCATCAGCACGGCAGGTTACCGATGCCCGTCAGCACGGCAGGTTACCGATGCCCGTCAGCACGGCAGGTTACCGATACCCGTCAGGTTACCGATGCCCGTCTGCATGGCAGGTTACCGATACCCGTCAGGTTACCGATGCCCGTCAGCACAGCAGGTTACCGATGCCCGTCAGCACGGCAGGTTACCGATACCCGTCAGGTTACCGATGCCCATCAGCACGGCAGGTTACCGATGCCCGTCTGCATGGCAGGTTACCGATACCCGTCAGGTTACAAATGCCCGTCAGCACAGCAGGTTACCGATGCCCGTGAGCACGGCAGGTTACCGATGCCCGCCAGCACGACAGGTTACCGATACCCGCCAGCACGACAGGTGACCTCGACCATGAATCGGTTTAGGTGATGTAACCATGAAGTCAGAACACCTGTAGTGGACCCTTCACAGCCGGGAAGACCAGGAGAGTGCTAATGACCATTGCTCGGTGTGCAATCTGTGCTGGAGCCGTGGAGAGAAGTTTGGATATCGTTTGAGTATCAGTTTCGAGGCATACTCTTGGTTAATATACCATGGTATCTTCAGCGTGCACCTGGTTATCGAGGTATTAGCACCTTAAAATCTCCCTCAATGTGAAACGGTAACGTATCGCAGCAGCTGCTACTCACACGATGCCAACCTGTGGCTTATCTTCATCTGGGTCTGCTAAACCTGCGGTTGGCTCGGTGGTGAGGGTGGCTGGCTTGGGATCTTAGGGTCTTGAGTTTGAGCCCTGTTTCCGCTGAATTAACACCAGGTGGGGTTGATTCAGCCTGTCATCCTTCTAAGGTTGGTGAAATAAGTACCAGTGTACTGGTGTAGCGGCACAGCATCAGCGGCATAGTCTTGCCCCCATAAAATTATCGCTACCCGGCAGCCAAGTTATCTTGTTCACCATATTTGCTTTTATTCGGAATAATTGTTATGCATTGTAAACATTTCATCATCGTCTTGTCCCTTAACCTTACCACACATGAATGAATCATTTTGAGATGTTTGGTGTTGTGAGAGGGAAGGCTAATGTAGTCACACTATGTTGTGTGCAACCCCCACCCCATATAACGTGATGTAATATCATCATGTCGTCATCTTGCGTCATGCAGAATGCTGGTAATATAGTGTTAGGCAGTACACACGTTACAGCGATGCACACACACACACACCTGAGCAATTACCTGTACAACCAAATCACTTTAAAATCCCAAACAGCTTCAGGTGTTCGCGTGTTATAAATGTGTTATAGCTTCATTTATTTTCATGGCAGTTGCTCTGATCTGGTGGTACTGTCGGTTCTTTCGGGCAACAATGGCTTCATTGATTACCAATGAAGAGCTGGCCATTATCAATTGTCTTATCTGTAGTTGCTGTGAATGAAGAACGGAAGCCTCACATGCTGGACAAGACCATGACTGAGAGAGACATCACCAGAAAGGAGTTTTGGCAAAGAGGATTGAGGACAGAGAAATACAAACTCCTTACGGATTGATACCGGATCATTGTAATTTTTTTTTTAATACAAAGTCGAGGCTCATTGAAGAGCTTGAACATAGACTGGATCTGTAGGCAACAGAACAAAACAAAGAGCAGAACAAGGATGGCGGGGGGGGGGGGACGCCAACAGCAGGGTTGAGCTACAGGGGAGAGGAAGACTTGGACAACTATGGAATGAGTGGGAGGGGAAGGGGGTACAGAAGCAAACTCTTAGGAAGGAAAACAGGAAAGTTGGAAAGAGGTGCGATTGGGGAGAGTTAATGAGGTCATGTGATGTCAAAGCAGAGACAAAAGTGGCATGCTAACTCACCAAGCCCTTTGAGAGGAGGCCTGACTTTAACAGGAGTGTAAATTCGACATTTCAACGCAACCAGGTGCGGTTTGACACGGAAAATTGGACGAAAACACGACCATCGTACCCAGGAATGAAAATAAAACGGTAAAACACAACGGATGTGGTCCAGGAAACTTAGCTTTGATCTTCAAGGAGGAACTGCTTGAACCAACATCACACGTGAAGACACCTGGAACCGGAAGAGGTTTCCCTAAACGTTGAAGAGAAAAGGAAGATGCCTTATGGAGTGGTTTACTGGGCGAAGAGAGACTGTCACTGACACTGTGATACCGAAAATAGGTCACGACAAATTGCTTGTGACGTATCTCTTCGAAGTGGAACCTATCTCGATTGCAAGCAACTGAATGCAGAAATGCCTACATTTAAGCGATTCGTTGCATGCAACCAAGTTGCACAACTGATTGCCCAGGTGTAGACCCAACTTTGTCACCTTTTTTTGCAAACATATATTTAATTATTTTAGACAGTGTAGAAGGTTCATGGAACAGATGCCACACAAACCATGCAAGCAGGTAGACAGAGGCACCAGATGACACACACCTTGACGTTCAGATAAACACAGGGCTTTCTGGGTACATACCGGTGACGCCATATTTTACGGCACTTTCCACAATCAGTGGGGCAATTAAACAGAAACCTTGGTCTCTGGTCATGATCTTTGCAAAATAATTGAATTTAAAAATCACATTCAAGTATCCTTTTGAAATGAAAGTTTAAAACTGTAGAGGAGTTGAGGGGGGGCTAAAACATCTCGGCCTTCCCCCCATTTCCTTCCTTTTTCTGGATCCACACGATGACTCGACATGTGCAGGTGTTGGTTTGAAATGTCTTCGTGATGATGTCTCTGTTCGTTCCAAAATGTGAACATTTGATTCCTGATATTGACTCACTTGTGATTCCTATTGGGTCTTCAGCAGACCTTTCGCCCTGATTTGAATAGACTTTTCAAAGGATTGGTGCTATATTTTGTCAGCTCTGTAACAAAAGAATTGAGTGGCATGATTGCCTGGAGGTACACACTCACCTCTAACCTGTGTAGCCTGGGTTTGAATCCCGATTCAGGTATAAACTGTCATTCTGGTATTTCACAGGCAAGCTGATCCATCAATGTGTGTGTGTTGTCCCTCCAATGGATGTCAGATTGGGTGTCCCATCTGCCAGCATTAGTTGGTGGACATTAAAGATCCCATGATGTCATTTGTGAGGAGTCTGTGAGCCATCGCCGACACCATGAACAAATTACAAATTCCTTCCCTTACTATTGATGGGAAGACAATGGCAAACCACCCAGTACAACCCTTATCAGGAATCTGGTTCAGCAACACCGACGATCTGTAACAGGGTATGGCACATCAGAATCAAAAGAACACGCAAAATTCTTGCCAATTCACGTCATTTCAGGAACTTTTTTTTTTTTTTTACGAGCGTTGGATACGGCTATCACGAGTTGAAGATATGTGGTGAGGAATTTGTTTGTAGGAATTGAGAGGGTGGTGTCATACCTGAATAGTTTATCACATTTTATATTTCCGAAAAAAATACACCGCTCCCTTTAGTAGCATTGACAAGTCCATGACCCGGCCCTGGATACTTACCAATATGTATGCAAAATTTGGTGGAGAACAGGCCAGCCATGCTTTCATATGTGATTTTCAGACGTACATTCATACATACATGTGTAAAAAACAATAGGAACACCTGCTCTTTCCATGAAATAGACCGATCAGGTGAATCCAGGTGAAAGGTATGATCCCTTATTGATTGCACCTGTTAAATCCACTTCAATCAGTATAGATGAAGGGGGAGAAGACAGGTTAAATAAGGATTTAAAAGCTTTGAGACGTGGATTGTGTATGGCACACATTCAGAAGGTGAATGGGCAAGACAAAAGATGTAAGTGCTTTGGAACAGGGTATGGTAGTAGGTGCTGCTGGGTTTTCCACACTCAACAGTTTCCCGTGTGTATCAAGAATGGTCCACCACCGAAAGGACGTCCAGCCAATGGTTGAAAATGGCTCATTGATAATAAAAAAAAATTGGCCAAAGGAGGCTGACACGAATTGTACAGAGCAACAGACGGGCTGCAGTTAGTCAACTGACAATGCAGTACAACATTGGTGCTAAAAGACCCATAAAAGAATGCACAACTCGTGATATCTTGAAACGAATGGGATATGGCAGCCGACGACCGCAGAGTTCCACTTCTTTCAGCAAAAAACAAGAACCGAAGGAACGAAAACACTGGACAATGGAGGATTGAATAAGATTGCCTGGTCTGATGAATCCCAGTTCCTGCTGTTTCACACTGATGGAAGAACTAGGGTATGGAGAAAACCACATGAGTACGTGCATCCATCATGCTGTGTGTCAACAATGCAGGCTGGTAGTGGTGGTGTGATGGTGTGGGGTGGGTTTTTATGGCACACAGTGGGCCCATTGATAAAAGTGGAACAATATTTGAATGCCACAGAATATCTGAACATCATTGCCAATCAGGTGCATCCCTTCATGGCAGCAGTGTATCCATCTGTGAATGGACTTCTTCAGCAGGATAATGCCCCATGCCACAAGGTTAGGATTGTCCAGGAATGGTTCCATGACCATTTGACAGTGAATTCAGCTTACTGCATTGGCCTGACCAGTCACCAGATGTCAATCCAATTGAACATCTGTGGGATGAGATGGAACGAGCTATTCGGAGTAGAGATCCACCACCAGCCAACTTGACAACTGTGGGAAGCATTCGAGTCAACATCGGCCAACATCCCTGTGGAACGTTTACAACACCTTGCAAGGTCCATGCCCCAATGAATCGAGGCTGTTATGAGGATAAAAGGGGGTGCAACTCAATATTAGGAAGGCGTTCCTAATGTTTTGTTCACTGAGTATACATACAAACATACATGCATAGATAAAACGTGTGTGTGTATACATATACATAGATACACACATATACGTGGAAGACGGAGCACGAGCCACCCGCTCGGGATGCCAGGGCGCGAGCCACCCGCTCGGGATGCTGGGGCGCGAGCCACCCGCTCGGGATGCCGGGGCGCGAGCCACCCGCTCGGGATGCTGGGGCGCTAGCCACTCGCTCAGGATGCCGGAGCACGAACCACTCGCTCGGGATGACATGGCATGGCACTGCTATTGACAATGGGTGCTCAACAAGCACTCCAATTAAATGGTTGATAAGGAATGGCTGGCCAGTCTGTGGCTGCGTACCATATGGGGTTTAACTTGAAAGCCAGTCTTCACCGTGCACGTAGCAGTTGAAGAAATAAAATGAATTCATTCAAATAATGACATTGTCCACAAAAGAGTTTCTGTTTAATGAAGAACAACCCTGGAGACATTGCAAAGTTTAATCGCCTATGAAATAAACATCGCAGATAATCTGCCACATTGCCTGCTCATCTGTGCACGTCACGTGGTACATCGGTTCGTGGTGCACGCAAATGTTATAACTGTATTTTAAAACGTCCATTTTCCACCAGATTTGCTTTGATTTCCTGTAGAGTACCTCACAAAACCTCCAAAAATAGACACAGATCTGGCAGACGCTGTGAATAAGCAGCCCCTCTGGGGGACAGGGCGCAATGTGAAGCAATGAATGCATTAAATCTTACTCGCAGAGTGCCTGCCCGACGGGTGGTCTTGTTCCAAACATGCAACACGTTCTTCTGCGCATATCTTTATTTGGGCAGTGTATAGGCAAGTGACAGCTCCATATAAGGGGGAAAAAAAACAAAAACCCGGGTTACGTTCATGAAGCAAAAACATACCTAATGCTTATAATTCAAAACGCCTCACTACACTGGAAAACATGGACAGAAATACTGTACTGTAAATGGTGGGGACTTGTAATACCCTCCCGCTCTTGGAGGGCCGCATCCCTCCCCCTTACCCCCCTCCACCCACTCAAGACCACCGGCAAAGATAAAACACACCTACACATTAGTCAGAGTCGTGCTGATGCTCTGTCGCAAGTCTGGATGTAATTGGCCAGAACTGTAGGAGGAGTAGTACGACAAACAAACAAACAAACAAACAAACACTGGTCCGTGAATAATTATAGTCAGGATAGCTTCATGAAGCTGGTTAATTTTGGCTCATTTCTAAATGTTTTGTTCATTCAATACAATTCTCCAAACAGAAGAAAATATAAGTTTAATGCTTTGGAAATTTCACATTTTCTTGTGTATCTGTGGAAAAGGAGGGAACATAGCTATCGGCTTAGTTAAAAAAGTCGTTATTTCTTTAAATTATCAGATTTCACAACAGATATTGTCCTAAACCTGTTGACACTTATTTAGTCTGGACGATATCTGATCATCAAAACAGAAATAATATTTCGATTATATACTTTAATTAGATTGTGGAAAGTCATATCATATAATGCATGAAATCACGCCAAGCTCCTACTTTGAAAACTATTGTACTTACAAAAGCGATGTATTCAGAATTTTGTAGCTATGATGAACAGGCATGTTTTTCGATAGTATGACTGAGGAAAGTGGAAAAAAAAACTTGATCGAAAACAAATTGTTGCGGCCTGTGCCAAGTGAAGGTATGGTTGAACAGGCCAAAAAGCATGGTGCCTTCAGACCCCAGCGAGGTTACCCAGGAAACGCCTTCAGACCCTAGAGAGCGAGGTGGCCGTGGATGCACCTGATAAGGGATATAATTAAATAATGCCATTAATTATCTTCAAAAGGTGTGTTTTAATTATCCCAAACACACAATTTTCACTCTTGCACTTCCTTGAAGTTCCCTTAGAAGGCATGCAAAGTTTCAGGCTGCTCGGTTTCATGGTTTTGGAGTTATGGAGGACACAAACACACACACACACACACTTATAATGTGTAAGCACACACACACACACACACACACACACACACACACACACACACACACACACACACACACACACACACACACACACACACACGGTGGCCTGAAAGTCACTTTACCCCTTCCTGGTGAAGCATTGTTCTTGAACTCTTTTAATATTCAGGTTTTATTGCACAGTATTTACAATAATTAATTTGTCATTGTATCTGAATGTGCTCCATCATTCTTCTGAGTCAGTGTTTCCGCATACCATAGCGGGCGAGGGCAGAGGGGAAGGGACGGAGGGAAGTGCAAGAAATTTATCATGGGTAAAGTAACTTTCGGGCCACCCTGTATATTGTTGCGAATTCGCACCCCGCCAGCGTGCGAACGACCGCGTGTAACCAATAGCGGCCGCTTCGCCCACCGAACGTGCAATTCAGTCGTGACCCTCTCGGAACAACGCCGGGAGCTAGTCATGGGTGGGGGTTTAACCTCACCACAACTCGGTCCGCATTCTACCCACGCGAAATAGGGTCTGATCGCCGAATGGTCGATTTACCTAAGCACCCGCGCGGATAGCGTACTGAGGAGTTGTACCACGCCACAGGTCGACTCCGGACACGAACCGCTTAAGCGGCTCGTTCCGTGATACAGGGATAACCGAGCGGAGTTATCGTCGACCTTGACAGTTCAGATTATTTACCGGGCGTTTTAAACCCACTACCAATCCCTTATGTGATGCAAGATGGAGATTCAATAAAAGGAAAAGACGAAGCAAAACGGGGAACAATCGGACAAGCACATTTATTCCGCGCCACACGGCAGCACGGAAGACACGTATATTACTGTCAAGCAAGAAAACACAATAAAAGCAAGCGAAGAGACACACGCAGATCTACAACTGAATAATGCAATTCACACGGCAACACTTATAACAGTTCTACTTCACCAGACTGGCGCCACACACACACACACACACACACACACACACACACACACACACACACACACACACACACACACACACACACACACCCACACACACACACACACACACACACACACACACACACGTTTACACAGAACCCAAAAGAAATGGAAGTCGCGACTTCCCTTAGCGCGTCGTCCAGCCCTTGGCGACCGTAACTCCGAGTCCCACCAGCGTGGTCCACTGGGCTCGTTCCTCATGCCTGCACGTGTCGTCCGCCCGACAGGGACGAACGAACAGAACCTCCGACCAGGCACAATCACCACAACTCTCGACAATTCCCCTTCAGGGACAAGGGAACGACGTTTCGTCGACCTTCACGCCCACGCCTTTTGTAGGGTGGGGCTCCGCCCTTCGCTCCGCCCCATTTCTGGCTCCACCTCCCTTCTGGAAGCTTCCCAAAAAGGGGCGTGCCCTCCCGTTCCCCCCTCCCCGCGCCGTGCGGGGGACGAGGAAAGTCAGTTTTGGCTCGGGGCCAGGGAATTATTCCCCAAAAATCAGGCCCCCACCTTTTTCACCTTTGACCTCTGGCCCAAATCACACCTCCCCCATGCCAAAGCGTGGGAAAAGCAGGAGGGAAAATCCGGCGGGAGATTTTTTTGGTGGGAGATGCCCCTTTGCACCCTTGTTGCTGCTGCCACTCCGCTCCTTTCATCCGTCCCGCGGAGATCATGACCGCACGGTGCATGTTGAATGGCGAGTGGCGAAGATGTGGTAGCGTAGTTGTGGAAGGTGGCGTCGTGGTGTGAATGGCGTGATTGTTGGCGTCGTGTCGTGAATGGCGTGATCGTTGAGATGTTGGTTGTGGCGATGTTCGTTGTTGTTCTTGCACCAAAATAACGACAGCAAAGAAAAACGCCTAACTGAAGAATCGCAGCCCGAATGGATCACATATATTCCCTCTACACAACGGGTTTGGGCTAACTACTCATGAACTTATCGATATATCTCACCTGAGGACCCTTTATGGTGTAATGCGAATTTCCACAGCCGTAACAATATATACACATACGTACAGAGAATTGCCTTATTTAATACGAGGAGGGCTACTCGGCATTGCTTGGTGCTGTCCTAAACCTGTTGGCATAGCAGGATATTATTACTTCTGTGTTTGTGTACTCTGTATATATTTGAATGTGATTAACAAACAGAAGGACCTTCAGCCTAGTTTTGCGACCACTTTGGTTGTTGTACAAGCACGATTGACCTTGAGTGGTGCCCTCTCTTTCAAAGGTATCTGTTCCTAGGTAGGTGTTTGTTTGTTGTTTTGTTTTTGTTTATTCATTTTGTGTTTTGAGAAGTTGAAGATTCCGTTTTCTCTGCAGCATCAAGACACCATGTCTGGAGAACTAGCCTCTGACATCAACATCAAAGAGCCTCGGTGGGACCAGAGTACGTTCGTGGGACGGGCCAAGCACTTCTTCACCGTCACGGACCCTCGCAACGTCCTGCTATCCAACTCCCAGCTCGAAAATGCGAGCAAGATTGTCCAAACGTACAGGTGTAGTACGACGTGCCGTGGCTTGTTGACCAGATATTTGTTGGAGATGTTCTGCATTACTTTGTATGTTATATCAGCATTGTTAACTCGAGAGCCGGTGCTATTTTCACTAGGCTGGGCCAAGTTCCCTCAGGACTCACAGAGGATCAATTATGGAAAGCCAAATATATATACGACTCTGCATTCCACCCAGACACCGGTGAGAAAATGTTTGTCATCGGTCGCATGTCAGCACAAGTTCCTATGAACATGACGATCACAGGCTGCATGATGACCTTTTACAGGTGAGAAACCACTCAGCTCATTGATGCATATTACATTTGTGTGCAGTTAAAAAGCTTATTTTGCCACCCACCTAAAACCATTGTACCTGGGGTGTGTTCTGTTAGCAAGCGGCTTACTATCGCCTTGCAAGCCAGTCATTCTGTGTCGACCACTTTGCAAGCCGCTCGGCAAACGTCGCAAGCGATTAAGAGAGATGTTTCGTTACATTGTCAAAAATGGCCGCCGTGGTCAGATTCAAACATACGACAACCAATGAAATGTGAAGAGGCGTATAAATATATACCCTGTTATGTGTACTTATAATATGATTATAACGTGCATTTCATACTTTAATTTTTATTCTACTTTTCATCCGAATTCTTCGAGATCTACAAACATGTAAAACCCCTCCCTCCCCCTCTCCCCAAAATACACAATGGCAGGGGCTGCTCCTTCTGACTCCCCATTTATTTATCTTACACAAGGATACACAAGGAAACTAGATGCAGGACGAGGCCATTCGGCCCATCATGCCTGCACCACTTCAACACCACACCAAATATATCCGTTAAAATGATGCAATTTCATTGCGGAAATAGGGGGGTTAATGGGGATGAGATAATGTGGCATGCCCAGGAATATCCCAGGGGAAATATCCCATGCCCAGAGGAAATTAAATCATTTTAATTATTTAAATAAAAAACAAAAAAGCAATTTAAAAAAAAAAAAAACTTTTTCTTTTAGTGTTTTGTTTCACTTTCTTGTGGGAGAGTAGGCGAAGGTTGTTCTTGAGTAAGACCACATAAGACCCCTTGACGAGACCCCCACCAACAGCAATCCATACACATGCAAGGAATCACCCATCAATGCTCAAACTACCCACAAGTCCTGCAAACATCCCTATACCGCTCTGTCTCCATAACTCCCAGGTACCTATCTCATTATAATTTAAACTTAACTACTTTTTCTGCTGCCACGACCTTTCCACGGAGACCATTCCATGCATTAACTACTCTCTGAGTAAAAGACCTCTGCCTTGCTACCATCTTAATGCTCCTCTTCTTTACTCTCAGGCAATGGCCTCTGGTCCTATCACTGTCTACTTTGTTGAATAAAATTCATCTACACTTATTTTATCTCTCCCTTTCATTATCTTAAACATCTCAATCATATCTCCTTGTAACCGCCTCCTTTGTAGTGAATAAAGCCCTGTCTCATTCAGCCGCTCCTCATAGCTGAGTCTAGCTAGGCCAATAATCAATCTAGTAGCCCTGCGCTGAACCCTCTCTGTGGCATCTATGTCCTTCCTAAGATGTGGCCCTCACTAAATTCCTGTACAATGTTAACACCACCTCTTTTGATTTATCATTGATCCCCCTCTGAATACAACCTAAAACCCTATTTGCTCTACCCGTAGCTGCCTGGCACTGTGCTGCCTGCTTACCTCCCATATCTATTACCACCCCCAGATACTTCTCCTGTGTGACACACTCCAAAATTACCCCTTACATCCTGTAATCTATTTTCATTGTTCTTTCCCATCCCCAACACCTTACACTTGCTCAGGTTAAATTACATCTGCTAATCTTTTGCCCAATCTATACAAGTATCAATACTTTCCTGTATCTGATCACTACCCCTCTGATATCCACCTCACCTCAAAGCTTTGTCATCTGCAAATTTGGAAAGCTTACTCTTTACCCCACTATCCAAATCGTTGATGCAAATAATGAAGAGTAATGGTCCGAGTACTGATCCCTGAAGTACTTACATCCTCCCACTCACCAGCCACTCTTTGCTTCCCATCACTAAGCCAGTTTACAATCCACTTAGCTACCTGACCAGCCACTCCACAAGCCCTCACTTTGGCTAACAACCTCTGATGTGGTACCTTATCAAATGCCTTCTTAAAGTCTAGATACACTGTCCACTGCCTTTCCCTCATCCACCCAATCAGACACTGCTTCATAGAACGCTAAAAGATTTGGTAGACAAGAACTACCTTTGGTAAACCCATGCTGACTTCTTTTAATTAGTTTGTATTTATTTAAATGGTTCATCATCTGGTCCTTAATTAATGTCTCCAACACCTTCCCCCAAACTGAAGTCAAACTAACAGGTCTATAGTTTCCCAATTCTTCTCTGGATCCTTTCTTAAATCATGTTATTACATTTGCTACTCTCCAATCCTCCGGTACCTGTCCTGACTCCAGGGATCTATTGAAAATATTGAATAACATCTCGCTTACCTGCTCAGCCACCTCCATCAATACCCTCGGATGCATATTATCTGGACCCGGAGCCTTATCTTCTCTTAGATTACCGAACTGTTCCTTTACTTCTTCCACTCCAACCTGGATCTTCTGTAAAAGCCCTTCCTCACCTCCTCGATAGATACTCTCAGCTATTGGCAATTCTCCTCACTGACTGTTCTTGTGTAAAAGTTGAAGTAAAATACCTGTTTAATAAGCCTGCCATCTCACTTTCGTCTCTCACCACTCTCCTGATGCTATTCCTCAATGGGCCCACACTGGTCCGAATCTGTTATTTTCTCCTGATATACTTAAAGAAAGCCTTGTTATTATGTTTAATATTCTTAGCCATGTCCTTCTCATACTCTCTTTTGGCTTGTCAAGTTATTTTCTTCACTTGCTTTTTCTCCAATAGTGATATCAATCTAACTCCAATCCTGTTATTTTAAACCTCATAAATACCTTCATAGCGTTCCTTATCTCACTGCTAAACTACCCTAGTCTCTTTCTGTTTCTAGTTTTACACCTCATTGGAATGTACTTGCTCTGCATTCTACAGATTTGGTCCTTGAAAATTTCCCATTTCTCTGATGCTGATTGTCCTGTTGTTAGAGTCTCCCAATCTACATCACTCAATTCTCTCTTCATACCTTCAAAGTTTGCCTTCCTGAAATCTAATTGCCTTCCGCTACTATCTTGAACTCGAACCCTTAACCAAATCTTTGCACACACAAAGTTATGGTTACTTGCTCTGAAATGCTCCCTGACCTCCACCTCCTCCACCACATTGAGATTGTGACTTAAAAGGAGGTCTAACACTGCACTCCCCCTCATGGGCTTATCTACAAACTGGGTTAAAAAACAATCCTGGACTAAAATTAGGAAATCCTCATCTGCTCTGCCCTTTCTTTCCTTGTTCCTCCACCCAATCTATCCCTAGGCAAGTTAAAATCCTCCATAATCAATACTCTTCCCTTACCACATGCCCTTTTGAATTCTTCATGTACTCCCCCTTCCTCCTCTTCCTTCCCACCCGGAGCCCTATAAAAGCATCCTACCAGTATCTACTGTTATTACAATCTCTAATCTCTACCCACACAGAATCCTCAACATTTATTCCTTCCTTAATGTCACCCCTTTCTCTTGATGCAATGCTCTCCTTTATGCCTGGTGTTGGCTTAATGGTTAGGCCTCAGTCACATTTGCTCTACAGCGAGGATAAGGTGGCCGTACGCCCTCTGAATTGACAGAAACGTGCGACGGCCGCAGAGAAACTGAGGTGGCCTCAGGGTGGCCCTACGCCGTTTGGCTATATTTTACAGGCCGTAGGGTCGCCGTGGAATGAAATCGCGGAGTTATAACTTTTTTTTTCATTTCTACGCTCGCCGTAGCAATTAGACAAGACAAGCTATGACGTAGATGTGTTCCACGTCGACCGTACATAGGGCGTGCGGTGGGCTTCCGTTTTCCGTGCCGCTGCCGGAAGCTCTTCTCAATGAAAAATGAATTTTCCCAACCCCTAAAAAATTACGGCGGCCGCACTATTTCCACGGTCGCCGTACGGTGGCCTTGCGGTCTGTGTGACTACATGTGGGCAACGCAAGGTCGACGCACGGTTCCCCTATGCCCGCCGTACACCTACGTACGGCCTCCATGGCAGTCTGCATTGACCATGCGTCCACCGTGCGCTACCGCTAGAGATCGGAGTATAGTTGTTTGCCTATACACAGTGGTGCCCCCAGAATCCGAATTTAATTCGTTCCTGGAGGCTGTTCAGATTGCAAAAAGTTCGGATTCAAAAAATATTTTCCCAATAAGAAATAATGGAAAGTGAATTAATCCGTTCATGGACCCAAAGAAAACCCACTTTCAAGACACTTTAAACTGAAATTCCCCATGTTTAAGGTAAAATAGGATGAGTAAATGACCTTCGGTGGCGGTGTATTGTATGTAAACTGGTACAATCGCCACATCCAAAGGCCCACACAGGCTCGAGCTCCGGCCTGGGTTTCGATCACTCGCGCACTCTGCGAGAGCGCTGCCCCCAGGGCAGCTCATCAATCATGATGCCCCCAGAACCACAATCACTCATCAAATGCATCGGGCTGACGTAATCATGGCTATTAAAAATTACAACCGGTTTTGCTGTGAAATTCAATCCTGGCCTGACAGTCCGTCACACCACGTGATCGGATTGCTTTTTTTGTTAATAATTAAAACACAAGATGATTTAAAAAAAAAAAATGAAGGTGAAAACACGAGGTAAGGCATGTCACATTTGGCTCGGCGCCCGGAGGGTCTACAAAATGTACGGACACCAGCAATTATAAAGCGGCCGCAGTATTTCCACGGTCACACAATGCAGCAGTCACACATGTTTTTATTTTTCGGGTAGCCGCACGGCGTGTTTATAAATTGTGGAGACCGAAAACGTGGGGGTGCCGTAATTTTTGGGGGGTTGGGAAAATGCATTTTTCATTAAGAAGAGGTTACGGCAGCCGCACGGAAAACGCAAGCCCACCGTACGCCCTACGTACGGTCGACGTGGAACACATCTACGTCATAGCTTGGCTTTGTCGAATTTCTACGGCGAGTGTAGAAATGAAAAAAATTATAACTCCGCAGTTATAATTCCACGGCACCCCTACGGCCTGTAAACTATAGCCAAACGGCATAGGGCCACCCTAAGGCCACCTCAGTTTCTCTGCGACCGCCACACATTTCTGTCAATTCTGAGGGCGTACGGCCGCCTTATCCTCGCCGTAGAGCAAATGTGACTGAGGACTTCCACCGACGAACTGAATGAACAAAGCGCGAAGATGCGGGTCGAACAGGTGAGGGAGGCACGTGAACAAACATGAACGCTACGTTTTGTTCGGTTTTTTAAAATGTATTGGGTTTTTAGGGCCAAACTTTCTCGAAAAAATTGTTCGGATTCCAATTTGTTCAAACAGCTTGGCCGTTCGGATTCTGGGGGACCACGGTATATTTTAGTTATAGTATATTCAGTTATATATACTGGTATATTTTTATTTCAGTAAAAAAGACTAGTATATATACCCACTCGTTACCGTCAGTCTGGCCGCACGTTCGCCTTAGGCCCCCCTGCGCTCGCCTTGCGGGCACCTTGAGGTCTCCTTGCGTCTGCCTTGAAAATTATATTGTCGCCGCAGGGACGCCCTAAGGTCACTGTGCGACATCAAATCAAACACCGTACGGCACCCCCACGTTTTCGGTCTCCACAATTTATAAACACGCCGTGCGGCTACCCGAAAAATAAAAACATATGTGACTGCTACATTGTGTGACCGTGGAAATACTGCAGCCGCCGTAAAATTGCAAGTGGCCGCAGATTTTGGAGACCCCACGGCTGCCGTGGCAAATGTGACCTTGGCCTTAGGGTGGTGGGCATGCGATCCTAGGATCCTTAGTTCACGTCCCACTTGGCTGTTGAATTAATACCAGGTGGGGTGGACTCTGCCTGTCATCCTTTCGAGGTCGGCAAAATGAGTGCCAGCTTGCTGGTATACTGTGTCAGAGTGGTGAGCTGTCCAAGATTGTGTCCAATAGCCAAGGAGACTTCGAAGGCAGCACCAACACTCTGCACAGAGTGTGGTCCCAATGGATGGATGGAATGCTGTCCTTTACCCAGATTGCTACTCCTCCTCTGATTCTCTCCTTCATATCACACCGACACACCTTGTAGCCTTCTGTTCCTGTCCTCCAGTTTTATATCGCATATTTAGCAGATGGCCAATCTTTCTTTCCCTCTTCTTTGTACCCTGTGGCCGCTACCAACACAATATATTCGTTCGGGGAAGTTGTTACAAGAGGATTGAATAAAACTGAAAATGACGCCAGGAACAGCTTTTGCTCGAGTACCACAATGGCATTGTTTACATGGAGACTGCCATGTTGTCAAGCGGTGCCAAGTGCTTCGTTCCGTTCAGGAGTGCTTGCACGAGTCCGTTGAATCACACAAGCCACTCGGCAAACGATAGCAAGCTGTTTGCTAACGGAACACATTCCAAGTCTACTGGTCCGTTGCTACTTATCGTAGTGCTATGTTGATCCGAGCCATGTCCATCTGATAAGCAACACACAGGCTCTAAGCAGTGCTGTACTTTCACACCATTAATATTGCCCACAGGTCTACCCCAGCAGTTCTCTTCTGGCAATGGATAAACCAGTCGTTCAACGCTGTCGTGAACTACACCAACCGCAGTGGAGATGCTCCAATTACCGTAAAGTATGACTCATGTTCGTTTTGACCTGAAAACGTTCCAGATTCTTCCAGCAAATGCTTTGAGATCTCTGCTAGATTTGTAATCAGACATGGGTTGATGGAGCACCAATGACGTCATGATCTGCATGAATAAAATTGTTAAAATGGCATTTTAAAGACAGAGTTGGATTTCTCAGACTTGAAACTATTTGATTTGTACAGAACTGGCAGATGAATTGATGCAAAAAGCAACAGCATGATTTATTTAAAAACAAGTTTGGTTATGATCGCCGAAGCTATAAGAAAGTCCTGTCTCACTTTGCAGCCAGCTTGGCACGGCCTACGTGTGTGCAACCACTGGTGCGGTAATTACGGCACTCGGTCTAAACTCGCTTACCAAGGTATGAAATTGTTTCTTGCACACAATTATTTCCTTTTATTCTGTCGTTTAGATTATTTCCTCTGTCGCTTAGACATATGATGAAATAACTTTAATAGAAGTAAAGTTAAATTTTTCATTATTCATCGATCAAACAGTGCACTTGTGTTATGCAGAGTTCTTGATGAGCATTTGTTCAATCTATCCATGTCAAGGTGGGCTCACACCCTCCAACTTTCACCCAATTTGATGTACGACAGACACCCGGTCCCTTCGCGAGCACTGGGAAGTTCTCTCCCGGACCCTCGCATTGGGGGGTTTGTACCCTGGGGATCCTAGGAATGACCAACACGTATGAAAAATTTGGTAGAGATTGGCCGAGCCCTGCTTTTTTCAATTATTTTCAGACATACACGCACACATACACACATATGTACAAACAGTGCCTTCAGAAAGTATTCACACTCTCGTTCAAAATTAAACTTTGTGGTATGGTGGGTTGCTTTAGAACCACGAACGCCACTCAGTTAACCATGAGTTCCAGTGTCCACCGTCTAATTATGCCGTTTAACTAGAGGTCACGTGGTTTCCTGAACGGGGAGCGTGCCCTCGGCAAAGCACCAATCTTATCTTGATTTGAACTTAATTAGGATAGCCTAGTGGTTAACCGCTGGTGCGTGCCGACTAATTATTGATCAATTTGTGTGGTAATTACCTCCCAGTCTATCTAGGTTCAGACAATGCTGGATCAATAGAAGGAAAGGACAAGCACAGACAGGTTGGAACATCAACAAAGGAATTTAGTAATAAAGAAAATAAATAAATAAAAATCAATAAAAATAATCGTAAGCAAATAAATAATTATCAATCAGGCACTGAGAAAAAAAGGGACAAAGGGCAAATGCTTATCTCTATGCCTTACTTAACAATTAAACACAGACAAGGGTACCCAGCAGATCATTCAGCGGGGAAGAGAAATCGTCTCGCTCACCAAATAGAAGTCGTACATCAAATAAAAACGTCTGAAATGTGTGAGCGTGCCTTATCCGTTGCCAGCGCTCAGCCTTGCTGTGCACCCACTCGTAAACAGGCTTGAACGCCAATCGACGTCACCGCCAATAATCAGGTACGTCAATCGCAGGTCTCGACAGGAAGGAGCATTAACGATCCGAGTGTCACCCACCACCAGGAGCCACCAGGAGCCACAACCGACGGACAGCTGTGAGGTGCTGAGGCTGTCACTAACTCACTGGTGCCGACTGACTGGAAAAGCCATCTGACTGACTGGTAAAGTCATCTGACTGACTGGACTCCGACTGACTGGTAGAGCCATCTGACTGGACTCTGACTGACTGGTAAAGCTGTCTAACTGATACCGACTCGCTGACACCAACTGACTCACAAATTGACTCGTCAACTGACCTGCCAAGAACGGACCTCTCGTCCTCTTTTTATAGGCGGCCCGTCTGGGCGGGCGCAGACTCCAGCAAAATCCACCCCGCCCCCTTTGAAAATCATTGCCGTGACAACCTGCCTGTCCTGCGATCACTCCTAGCCCACAACGCCATGCCTGTGGTGCTGGACGAACGGCAAAAAGCAGCCATTTGTCAGAATTACCGAGCGAAACCGTGAAGCGCTCATAAAACGCCAACAATCATCACCTCCATGTTCAGCCCGATACGAAAAAGAGCAAGTTAGCATCCAGAGAGCTGCTGAACGCGGTGTCAAACGTCGATGGAAAAAGGTGGGTGTCGATCCTCTGTTGGGCTAACGGCTATCTCACGTGTGTGAATGTGTCTGTCATAAAGAGAAAAAGGAGCTTTCCATAAGAGCGGGAATCTATTCTTTACCCTTCTCAACGCATGACATTTAGAATCCCACCAGACATGGGGATAGGTCTATCCTGGAAATGCATTGAGGGAAATAACTGTCTGAGGACCTGGATTTGTATGCATTCGTCAGATCGGATTCTGAAATCTGTAACATTACATACAGATACATACAAAGATACACACACTGTAAATATACATACAGAGAATCGTCTTGGTTAATATCGGAGGATGAAATGCCGGTTTGTTTTTGTCATGTCAGACAAAGTTAGCTTGTGTACTCCATCTCCTAATAAGTCATCTACCACATGTCATCATGGAAAAGAAATCATGTTTTGTCTCGTTACTCATTACAACATTCCCGTGCCTTGAGATAATAGGTAAAGAGTGCAGGACATAGTGTTCAGGGTGGGTTGAGGAATCTTTGTTAAGCCTGCCAACATATGCAGGTTTTTTATGTACAGTCAAGGTTGGACACAACCACCAGTGTGTGTGTGTGTGTGTGTGTGTGTGTGTGTGTGTGTGTGTGTGTGTGTGTGTGTGTGTGTGTGTGTGTGTGTGTGTGTGTGTGTGTGTGTGTGTGTGAGTGTGATGACGTTGGCCGGTGTATGCCCACCTGATGCTTTTGATGCATCATATCTGAAATGCACCTTTTGAACTTTTTGTACTTCAAGATCGTCATTGTTTCTGTTTATTTACACAGAGTTTTTTTTTCAGTTCTCTGTTGCTTTTCCCTTCATGTATTTGCAGCATGTAACACCACTCATTGGACGCTTCGTACCCTTTGCCGCAGTTGCAGCAGCTAACTGTATAAATATCCCATTCATGAGACAAAGGTAGGTCTTTCTGCTGTCGACCTAGCCCCATCTCAAGAAACAGGCTGCCAGATGAGTTGTTGCCTCCCCCTCCCCCACCATTATCTTATTGGTGCTCTGACGAAAAGTGAATGCCTGACATGTCAGCTTCTCCTTGCTTACTATGGTGGTTGGTGTATTTCAATCCAATTTGTTGATTCTATTGTTCTAGCTGGCCATCCATGCATAATAACACGAGACTTCACAGTTAAAACTAGTTTTCCATTCATTTTCCCAAGAGGTTGCTGAAGCCCGAAAGCATTATTGATGCATCTACGACAAATATTGTATATTGGGATGCTCAATCATTTGAAAGTATGCAAGAATAATTTTCTAAGTGAAACATGCTTTCATTCGATGCCTTGCCCTAGGCTGGCAGGATGGCCTACAGGTATGCACACTCGCCTCTAAGTTTGAATCCCGACCCACATATATATATATATATATATATATATATATATATATATATATATATATATATATATATATATATATATATATATATATATCTCTTCTTCTTCTTCTTTCGGCTGCTCCCGTTAGGGGTCGCCACAGCGGATCATCCGTATGATCCGCATAGTGATTTGGCACATGTTTTACGCCGGATGCCCTTCCTGACACAACCCTGGTCGCCTCTTACGACACAGGGATAAGGTACACCTATTTTAACCGGGGTATACACCGGCCCAGTACAATGGTACTCACTTCGCCGACCTCGGAAGGATGACAGGCTGAGTCAACCCCCTGGTGTATTAATTCAGTGGCCCAACGGGGCTTGAACTCAGGACCTTTTGGATCCCAAGCCGCTGCCCGAACCACTGCGCCAACACACCAGGCTATATATATATATATATATATATATATATATATATATATATATATATATATTTATATATATATATATATATATATATATATATATATATATATATATATATATATATATATATATATATATATATATATATATACTGCCATCATGGCGATTCACTGCCAGGGTGCGAGGCATCAATATGTGGTGCCGTCCCTTGGATGGACATTAAACTGGACATCCCGTGTGCTGGCATTCATCAGTGGACCTTAAAGATCCCACGTTATTCCTTTGAGAAGAAGAGGCGAGCTATCCCTGGTACCCTAAACAAATTACTAATTCCTGCCTGTGCTGCAGGTTGCAAGTGGTCTGATCTTCTTGGAGTTCCCTTGACACCAAAAATACATGCTTACTATCTTAGTGGCATTTAATTTTTTGTTGTTGTTGTATACATTGTCGAGGCTCATATAAGAGCTAAAAGTAAACTTCTGCACAGTAAACAAATTGACTAAGTGGTTCATATGTTTCATGTGAAAGGCCTTCAGATACGAAGGGTAACCCAGGTGATACTTTGTAGCATGTAATGCATCATGAGTGCCCATCAAAAGTAAGTTCATGTGTTGGTCTAATTTGTGTGATATACATGGGATATGCACGGTTGAGCATCACCAAGTGTGCCTCGCTTCACAGGGAGTTGAAACACGGTATCCCTGTGTTTGACGATCATGGAAAACGACTCGGAGAATCTGAGAAAGCGGCGCAACAGGCCATTGGCCAAGTGATCGTTTCCAGGATCGGCATGGCAGCACCTGGCATGGGTAGGCCTCAATTTAACCATTTCCCACCTCAAAGTCCTTTTCAGACAACATGATACTTTCTGTTCAACATATACATTCTTCGATGGTCCAAATTTTTTTTTGTTTTAATTTGTTTCCTTTTTTTTTGTATTATTTGTGGAGTGAAATATTTTTTCTCTCTATGTTAAAGTTGTCGCATGGTTACAGATTGTTTTTGTTTTTTTACGTTCAGAAGAGTGATATCTACAATTAAGTAAACCGTAACGATGTAGTCTGGAGTCACGTCTCGGTTATTTGGAAACTGATGCATGTTCACATCTTTAGATTATCCGGTAAGCGACCAGTTCATGTCGGTGAGATGGCAGAGCACAAATGCATGACTTCCTGCTCCTTGATTGCAAGGTGTATGGAGTGAGGAACCATATGGCATTGGAAAAACATTTGGAACTTGGATGCCATCTTCATAGTTGATAGCTTCAGGATGGCTTTGCTCTGTGACCTTTAATTTGGATCTGAAATATTTGCATGCAAGCTGCTCCTTTTAGTCCAGAAGCCAAGACCCAATTTTTCACTTTTTGGGACCATTTTGAGGGGCAAATGTTGATGTTTTATATCATCCTATGACATCTGTAGATGACAAAATACCATGGCCATTGTTAGAGTGGCAGCTAATTGTTAAAAACTGGGTCAATTCCAAATGGCATTCAAAAATGCAATCTTTTTTGAAAAATAGTTCGCTGAGCCACAAGTCATAGTTTCCGCTTGTGTTTTTGGATATTTGGCATAATATTTGATCTGAGGTAGTAAAGTATCTCCTGGGTTGTGTTCCCAGATCATGTTCGATGAACCAGTTCAAGAGTGGTGACCAAAGAATGACGATTGTAGAGAGACAAAAATGGATCCCATTTTCACCATTATTTGCACATTTTTTTATTTTTACGATTTATTGGAAATAGAGTATAGCACTGCCTGTGGCTTACACCGTGACATATCAAAAAGATGTTCATGCAAGCCCACATATCCACGTTTAGAATTCAATTATATATTCATCAAGTCATGACCACACAAATCGGTTCAATTCACGAATGTGTAATCTTTTATTGTGTGTGTGTGTGTGTGTGTGTGTGTGTGTGTGTGTGTGTGTGTGTGTGTGTGTGTGTGTGTGTGTGTGTGTGTGTGTGTGTGTGTGTGTGTCCTCAATAAGTCCAAATCCATGAAATCCTAGTGGCCCCCAACTTTGCATGCATACAAAGGAAACTCCAAGGAAGTACATGAATGAAAACTTGGTGTTTTGGGTTAATTAAAACACCCCCTTGAGAGATAATTAACGGCTTACCTTCATGAAAGGCTTATCCTTGGTCAGCCCAACTTCACCTCACAGGGGTCTTAACGGACATTTGGATTCGGCCTACTCAAAAAGCCTTGCCTTGGAAACACGATCTACTCTCTCAGACTAATGAAAGGATATAATCAGGTTAAAAATAAAGGTTTGGAAGGAAAAATAAATTAGAGGATTAGAATGAGTAAAGTGAAGTAAAAATTCAAGAGAGAATTCAAAAATGTTTTCAGTTGGCAACAAAGCAATGAATCCCCACATCACGGAAGGATGGCCGAGAGGTACGCACACTCGCTTGAAGCTGTCGAGCCTGAGTTTGAATCCCGACCCAGCTATAAACAGTCATCCCGGTGTTTCACAGGCAGGGTTATTCATCAATGTGCGTGCTTTCCCTCAGATAGACGTTAAACTGGGCGTTACATCTGCTGGAATAAGTTGGAGGTTTAAGATCGCTTTGCGGTATCCTTCGTGAAGAGTAGGTGAGTTATTCCCGGCTTCCTGGCCAAATTCCAAATTCCTGCTCTAACCTACAGAGGCATCAGCAGCACCGCCCCACCCTCAGACAATGATGCTACTCACATCTTTGTGCTGCACAGGAAAAAAAGATGACCAGAACTCGATGTGTCGTATTTTCTTATAATAATATTATTTTAATTAATTCACTCTTTGAAAATTTCCCACTAATTTTTTTTTTTCTTTGAGGAACACATTCCCCATTTAATACATTCAGTCAATGGGATTTGGAAATTCGATTTAATCGATGTCTTCCAGGAATGCATCTACGATGTAAAGAGGTGTAGGTGTGTGTGTCAGTCAATGTCTCCTCCATAACTCCAAAACCACAAAACCTAGCAGCCAGTACCTTTGCATGCATACTAAGGTTTCCATGTACGTGACAAGTTTGTCGGTTATCTCAGTCATCAAGATTACACGGGGTGCCGGAAACAGATCAGCCCTAATAAATGCAAACAAACTGCAATTCTCGAGTATCCCGCTCAACATCTGTGTACTCTTGGTCCACACCTTCAAAGGGAACTCTGGGTCTTATGTAGTCTCGAGTGTAACGTGTTATATGATAGTTTGCCTCAGCATCAACCAACTCATGAGATGTAAGAGCTTTTAGATTGTTAATTTGTCAGCTTCATATTGATCTGAAAGTGTTCAAAAAGAATCAAAAACCAATAAACCAATAACATCAGCTTGTGCGCTTACCAGAACAATCTCGCAAAAGATCAGTCGACTTGATGTACTTCTGTCGCCATCTTTGATTGTATCATCTCACATAGATTAAAAACAACAACAATGAAGGTTATTTTATTACTGATATAGAACATAGATTCCAAATTTCAATACATTTGGTAAAAAAAAAAAACAACTTTGCATGAGGATCGATTCCTAACGATATATCCATCATGCAGGAATAACGCTTATTGCAGGGCAACATCTTGGATTTACCTACTTTCCGCCACTAACTTGCCAATTTGATATTGCCAGTAAATTTTTGTTTTTTCCCATAATCTACACACATAAAGGATCTACACACACTACACACATTGTTTCTGCTTCCATCAAACCGACGTAAATTGGAGGACTTCCTTGTAGAAGAACGGTGCCATGTTCCTGCAGAACAGTTCCAGTCCCTTGTTGACTCCATGTCATGTCATATCCATGCCGTCTTAGATGCACATGCTGGCCCAACACCCGACTAAGTGACATTCTGTTGGCATTTCCATTTTTTTTTCTCCACTACCTGTAGAAAATTGTCAGGTTTTGAATTGAGAAAAATTTGTTGCATGAGAACAAAATGCTTTCAGAAAATTTTATTCTTTGTTTTTATCTCAGAGATTCTCTGACTGAGTGAATAGGCAATTGTAATGAAGATGCAGCTCACGCCCATAGACTACACCGAACACGGGGATGTAATGAGTGTTTTTTTTTTTTTCAAACAAAATTCATGAAAGACAAATGAGTCGCACGGTAAATAAGGATCTTTCTTTCGGAATGTTTAATTTGCTGTTTAATCAAAAGAGATTTCTCAATAACACATCTCCACTTTGTCTTGCAGCCATTCCACCATTCATCATGAATGCTTTAGACAAGAGGGCCTTCATGAAGGTTGGTGTTCAGATGGGGGAAATATTCTCGAAATTTGATTCTTGCATCCCAGTGTTGCTTTTGATGATAAATATGGCATTAGATAAAGCCCATCTGATCATTGTGCAGGGTGTTTCAAAAGTCCAGAATCATAGGAAATATTGTGGGCGCACGTGTGCAATTCACTGCGACAGTCTTATAGGCCCCAATTTTTATGAAGAGAATGTTACAGGTGCGAACTCTCTCGTTGTGTTGGAAGATTTTTGGTTCCTTATTTGGATCATATTCCAATTCAGCAGGTTGAGGAAAGTGGTCTTTCAACAAGATGGAGCTGCACCTCAATGTTCTGCAATTGCGCAAATTTTTTTTGAGATGAGACGATGCCTTTGAGGTGGATAAGATGTCGTGGACCAATTATAATGGCCCCCAGGTAGTCCCGATTTAACGTCACGACGTTTTTCTCTGGGGACACGTCTTGGAATCAGTGGTTCACACCACATGTGCTAAAATGGTAACACAAGCTCCCAAACAAATATGATAAAATTGATGTGTCGATGTTAAACGTTCAAAGTAACCTACATACAAGAATCGATATGTGTATCCATGTCAGGAGCTTGCAGTTTGAGCAATTATTATAATGATACAATTGTAGAATAAATATCCCTATGATTCTGCACTTTATAAACACTCCATGTAATGTTTGTTTGGAGGAATATTAATGGAGGTAAGAAGGGTGGTAATTACCTTTAATTGTGCAGAGACTCCTTCAACATGTAGCAAGGACTTTGTAAATTGATCGGGATTGCCCCCCTCTTCCCCTTCCTTTATCAAGAGATCTCGCGACACGACGTGGTCAGTTGTTTGTAGCATCTGCAAATCAGGTATCCATGTTTTGAGTACAAGTTACTCATTGTTCTGTTACTTCTGAATGCAGAGGTACCCGTGGCTTGGAGCTCCCATTCAAGTGGGAATCGTCGGACTTTGGTACGTTCAATTCAATTCAATTCCTGTTTATTCAATTGAAACAGACATGACAAAAGTACGAAGACTTTAAGATCAAGTTTACAAATAAAATAAAATAAATTACAAAGATATGCTATTAATATAAAACACACTTGACAAGTTAAAAAAAAACAAAAAAAAAAACACTTGAATGAAATGATTACATGTAAATTAATACCATTCAAAGAAATACTGTCCAGTTTAATTTCTAACAGATGGCCGAGAGGTTTTTATCCACTTGAACTAAGTCGATGTTGAAAAAGAAAACTGCAAAATGTTAATCTCGCAACTAACTGATTACAAGCCTTAATCACACCACAATGATAACTTTCGTTTTCATTGCACATTAACTGTGTACAATTTGCTGTTCTTTGTGGATGTGTATGTACGTGTGTGCGTGCGCACGTGCAATATTCTGATTTCTTTGATTGTTGATGTTGCTGACAGTGTGGTTTGGTGCTAATTTCCAATGTAAACAATTTGAAAACTTTTCCGATATTTATTAGTATTAAAAATTTACACTTATCAATGTCCCACTTTTTCTTTCTCGATTCCAACAAGCATTTGTGATTCGTGTAAAACCTTCCTGAAAAAAATCCAGGTTTGGAGGATATCAGGATTTTTGGTTTCAGGTTTTTGTTGTTTTTTTTTGTGGTGAAATGATGTACCTTTGGGATGGCAGGATGGCCGAGAGGTACACACCCTCACCACTAAGCTATCTGGCCTGGGTTTGAATCCCGACCCAGCTATGAATTGTCATCCTAGTGTTTCACATGCTGGGTGATAAATTCATCAGTGTGTGTGTGTGTGTGTGCGCCGTCCCCCTCGGATGGACATTAAACAGGTGTCCTCTCTGCCAGAATTCGTTGGTGAATGTTTAAGATGCCACGGTGTCTTTCGCGACGAGGAGGCAAGCTATCGCCAGCACCGTAAACAAATTACAAATCCCTGCTATAACTATTGTTGGGCAGGCAATGGCAAACCACCCAATATAACACTTACTCAGCAAGCTGCTTCGACAACATTGACGTTCTGTAAATAGGAGGGTACATCAGATTTTACATATATATACACACACATATACATATATACATATATACATACATGCACCCTTGGTGAAGTGTCTTAATCTTGTATTGATTTTCCTGTTGAAGTAATTTTTCTCCCTCTCCCTCTCCCTCTCCCTCTGTACAGCTTGGTCTTTGCAACACCTCTCTGCTGTGCTCTGTTCCCCCAAAAGAGGTATGGTATCATGCACAGTTAAATGCTTGAACATCTATATACAGTAATGAGTTTCATCCATTTTTGTGATGACATTGCTTGTCTTTCCCTCTCAAACACCCTTTTCACACTATTTTGAAACCGATGTGTTTTTCGATGTTTTTGGCACTACCTATATCGTTGGCAGTTTCACTACATGGTACAGAGCTAAGTGCACTTATCACCAAGCTGTCTCGTGTGGATTCGATGCCTGACCGGACTATAAACTGCCAGATTGGTGGTTCGCATGCAGGGAGTTGCATCACTAAGTGTGCTGTCCCTCCGGTGGACGTTAACCTGGGTGTCCAGTGTGCTAGCATTAGCTGGTGGATGTTAAATATCCCTTTGAGTTACAGATGTTACTGGCCATGAAAAGGGGGTCTCCGTAGGGTTCTGGGACAGCAGTTGTTATCGTTGGTGAACATACTCTCACCAGAAAACAAGTGAATGAGCTCATGCGGTGAAAAGCAAGATTATTATTTATTTATTTATTGCATGACGGTGTTCCTTTGCACAAGGTTATGTCGGTGCACGGGTTGTCGGCAAAACGCAAGGCCACCGGGACCTTTAACCCATGGATAAATCTGCCACGAAACCCAGGAATATGGCCATTGGTACAATGGCATTGAGGATATTCAAAATCATTTGCCAAACTCGAAACACCTGCTACCTTCGTACCAGCCTGAGGGGGAGGAAAGTGGGGGAATAGTGGGGGATATGACAAATAGTGTCATGGCTAATAATCGCCCGTCTGCAGCAGGGATCAGTAAACCACTTGCGTTGTGGCACTGTACAGGTGAAAATTGTAAGTCCCACCCCTCACAGGTGATGGGGGTTCTTTTGTGCCCATGACCTGACCACAAACACTTATGCCAAATTTGGTGAACATTGGCCTCGCCCTGTTTTTTCTGTAATACTCTGTACGTAAGACTGACACACACACACACACACACACACACACACACACACACACACACACACACACACACACACACACACACACACACACACGCGCGCGCCTTATTTAATATAGTCTGATTAGGCTTTGCAGTCTTTCTAAAGGTGGCTTTTCCAACGCTCTTCACTGATTGGTCACAGTTCATCACCTTTTTTTTGTCCTTCATCTTTTTCAACAACATTATAAGTATAACTAAGTGTCTAAAATGTACGATATGAGAGTAAAAGCTGTAGCTTTTGTATTGAATCTCTTTTTGTGTGATTATGGACAGATTGAAGTGTGTACTTTACCATGTACTATTACCTTTGTAACGCATAAATTTAATTGATGAATCTCTTATCTAGTCCTTTTTCATGTGAAGCAAAATCTCATGAAAATCACTTTCTTTGATATCTGAGTTGTCAGCACTGTTTGCAGGGCAGTGTGGTGGGGGTCGGGGGGGTGGAGAGGTACTGTATGTAATGGGCTGAAACCCCCATGTTCCTCCGATAATGCGATCGTTTCGAAGACATACATTATTACATACGATGCACGTGTATCCTTATTATTCCCTCTCTTAGCTCGATAGCGGTTACAAGGCTGGAACCTTCACTGCAGGAGCACATCCGCGAGAACGGCAACGACATCCAAACGGTATACTTCAACAAGGGCCTGTGAAAGAGTGCGTCTTGCTGACTCACCGACGTAGGGCAATCCATAATCTTTCTTGTGCGGGTCTCGTCAGTCATTTTGTGCCCTTTACACGGCCAGATCCTAACGGTTGGTTTAAAGCACTTTGCGTATTTGTATACAAATATTTTGACCTTCGACTCCTCGAGTTTGCAGCTCTTCTGCTTTTAAACATGAAGCGTTACTGTTCGTGTGAAACCCTTCGATGCGTGCACAAATTGGTGAAACATGATGGTGAACAGGTGCTTGTTTTCTTCCTAACAGATATCATGGTAATTTCAGATGAGTTTAAGATTTCCTTGTAAGAGATATTTATCATTTATTTAATTTGGTTTTCATTTTGGTGAATAGATTCAGCCTTCGTGTCGATTTGCCGAAGTAATTGGTGTTGTGACAGTGAAAATGAAAATGTACCGATTTGTGAGCAGCACGTTCAAACTGTGACACTCGGTACTTTTAAACAGCGTACAAGGTTGTCTTTTTGGGGGGAACGGACAATTATGGGGTAACTCTCACTCACTTTATGCTAAGCATTATAAATGCACTTTTTATTCGATTGTAATAAAAGTTCCAACCATGTACGAGATAGATCTGACCTTTTGTTGAGGATAAATGCCCTTTAAAAATTGTGAATGATGATGTCACCTGTGCTCGCAACTTAAAATAAAATTAAACAATTAAGTTGGGGCTGTGTGTGTGTGTTTTGCCTCCTTTCTATACCATGAGATGTTTAATGTGTCGGCATTTTTCTCAGAGATGTCCCAACGGATCCTTGTCAAACTTTCAGAGGTTCATCAGTGAGTGCCCGGGAGTGTTTTAGGCAAAAATAAAAGAAAATTAAATTAAAGTTAGATTTTTTTTAATTGCCCTGTAGTGCCTAAAGCATTGTAGCTATGTGAAAGGTAATATTAAAAAAATGATCCCCAACCCCATTCCTTAGTGGATGCAGGGAAGTGTTTCAGGTCCTCACACAAAAAAAATATTGGATTCTTCATACGACCTTTTATTACCATCTAAACGATAAAGGGCACCATGCTTGCACGTGTGCATCCGTCTGTCCAAGTTCCATCCATTGGTTGGACAGTTCACCTGACTCCACCCACAACCTCAACCTGAAAAATAATGCCATGGATCTGGGGTTTGAGTCTTGCCACGAGGGGAAGTACTTGGGTCCCTCCCGAACACCTGGTCCTGAGGCTGCCGGGCACAGATAACTCCGCGCACGGGCAGGTTGCTAAGCAACCACGAACGCCGATTGGCATGGCCAATCCGGGCAGGGTTACACGACTTTGTGTGATACCTTTACCTGTGGACGGCTGGCTAATTGGGGTCAGTGCCCTCAGCGCACACTCTTATTCCTGCCGAGTGTTATAGTGAGTCTCCACTGGCTGACAAAGCAAACTATTGGGGTAGAACGTCCCATCTAACTTGACTTGTGCACTGCATCGGACCAATAAGGGAAAGACAACCGAGTCAGATTGGAAATAGCAACAAGCAATGATTTATTACAAACACACAAAGTAGCAATCATTTAAAAGCAAATATTAATAAGCAAGAAAGCAAAAAAGGCACATGAGAGCAGATTTAACCAGAACACGTTCTTCTTCAATCTTACTTAAACAAAAGACTTGCCCATCATTCAATCAGGGGCAAAGAATAAAACAAGAAGTACTTGAAAATAAAAGATAGTAATGTATGGAGAAAAGGAAAGCAGTCTTTCCTTCTCTCCCTTACCTCGCACAAACATACAGGAGAATTCGAAAGAAAATGGATGGGGAAGATGGGCAGGGGCGATGGGGACACAGCCGCATCCCTGAGGTGCCCGGACCCAGGAGGTGAGTCCTCTCTGTCGTCCCAGACATGCGAGCTCTATGTGTGACTCGCCCTCCTCTGTCTCAGATCCTTCCTCGTCAGCCCCCCGTCGATAAGGTGCCACCGTTCACCCTCCTCATCCTTCGTGGCTGACAGTATCGAGAGTGCAGGATGACACTCATGGAAGGAGTGTTCTTTTTCCACAGAAGCTCGACACCAACTGCTCGTGAAACATTCCTTTCTTTTCCCTCACGTTTGTGTTCCTTCCCTCACGAGCCTTATCAGTCTCAGTCTTCTGCTCAGCTGAGCTTGTCCCATTCATTTTTCCTTTCTGCTTCCTTCAGCCGTCTGCTCAGGAGTGCTCTTCGTCCCTGTAATGTATGTTTGAAGTGCCTGAAATTCAGAAACGACTTCAGTGTTGTTGGTTATCTCAACGGAACTAGAAAAATAAAGAACGCACTTCCGGTGCGGCCCGGATGGCTTACAAGCTGGAGCCTTGCTTATGTTGCAGTCCTTGCTCATGCAAGTTTGTCACGAGTCCTTGTCTTCACTTTTCTGATTCTTATTTGCAACAGCTTTCTTTCCCTCCTCCCATTGGTCCGCAGCGGATGGGGGTGGGTGCATGATGTCACTCCGGAAATTGCCAAACCATTCGGAGGGAAGTTTCAACCAAGACCCTGTCCCGCCCCTCATGCGCCCAAAACCAAAAGGAGAGCCCCCAGCCCCCTCCTTCACACTGTACCTCGCCCATGAGAAGTGCCATGCCGAGCACCATGAACATGCAAAGGAGGAATGAAAGAGTGAAGGTGAGCAGTGAGTCGTGATTTTGGTAGTTTTACCAGAAGGGGAGCCTGGTGTCGGCTTCGCGGTTAGGGTGGTGGCTTAGCATCCTCAGGTCCTGAGTTTGAGCCCCGTTGGCCACTGGATTAACACCAGGGGGTTGACTCAGCCTGTCATCCTTCCAAGGTCGGCAAAATGAGCACCAGTATACTGGTAATAGGGGCACTGCATCAGCGGCATAGCTACGCCTGTGACCAATGACGCAACCAGCAGCCAAAAAGGCAGCACGATGGAAACCAGAAGGGGGTTGTTGGCGGACCTTGAGCTCCCTGCGGAAATATGGTGGGAACATTTCGCAGAGATCAGGGGGAGGGGGCGAGACCGGAGAGGAGACAGTGGAAGACAGAAAGAACACCGACCTGCCTGCGGTGAGAGAGTGAGAGGCCCAAAGACTCAGCCTCATCGTGGGAGATACCAATGATCCGAAATGCCTTGGTTTCCATAGCGTGAAGCCGAGAAAGGTGAGGGGCAGGAGCACCAGCCCAGAGGGGAGAGCAGTACTCCATCAGGCTGTGGATGAAAGCTTTGTATGTGGTCAGGATCTCAGGTGGGCCGAGGAAGGACTTTGCACGACGGAGGATTCCCAGTCGGCGACTGGCTTTTGAGGCCAGGTTGGAAATGTGGCTTTCCCAGGAAAGATCATGGCACATAGACCCAGAAGCTTGAATGAAAGGACTTCTTCCAGAGGATTGTTGAGAAAGTGGATGGGGGGGGGGGGTTCTAAATGGTCCTTATGGAGAGACAGTGAGAGTGTGAGATTTGTCAGGATTGAAAGACATGTTCCACGTGTTGGACCAGTTTGTGATTTTACCCAGATCTGCAGCGAGCGAAGAAGCTGCTGCTTGCTGGCCTGAGGGATGACATGGTTCGGCAGAGGGTCGAGTCATCAGCAAAGAGATAAAGAGGATTTTTCCAGAGTCGGAGAGATCATTGATGAAAACCAGAAAAAGAACAGGGCCCAGAACGCTGCCTTGAGGAACTCCAGCCTGGACAGGAAGAGGGGACGAAAGAACTCCATTTAGGGCCACACGCCACTCACAGAACCTCGGCAGCTCCCACAATGTGTCGACACAAAAAGCCATGCATTATGTTCATTAAATTTGTGAACTAAATAAGAAATATCTAAAGTTATGTTTCATCACGTGCTAATTAATATACTTAAATCTTCCTGGAACTGATACAACATTTCTCGGTTGTTCCATAATTTTAATGAAAATATAACAAATCAATATCAACTGAAGGCAGATGTTTGTTTCACAGAAAGCAATTGTCACAGAATACATGTTTAATCACATTTACAAGGGAATTCTCTCAAGTGCAGCATTTTAACAATGTTCAAAAAATATTTTATGAGTGAGCAACAATGTCTTGATTCAATTCACACTTTGGGAGAAGAGACAATCTTCGACATTGCTGGGATCTTAGACACCACCTATACAAAAACGAATGAAAGAACTGATCCTCAGGTCACCGACATGTCCATGTATGCTCTCCCCCTTGGGTAAGTTTTCCAAAACCATTACAATAATATGGCTGCCATGTTGGTGCTGATGACAATGCGAAGCCAAGGACATCTTTGGAGCTGTCATATTCACAATCGCCATGTCCTCCCTCTAAGTTTTCCCTTCAGTGTAAACCGACCAAAAACACATTTAAACGATTTTGAGCCGATGGGCATAACAGGTCTTGTGAAGATAGGCCTCAGCGATTGAGGCAGCGGTCTATTGTTTATACACCGCCCAAATTGCTGTGTGCATTCTCTCAAGCAGGGCTTTTGCCACACAGGGCTTATTATTTCCGATTATTTTCTCTAACACGGCTCAACCAAGGCCCATAAAACCCATGTCATTATAAAGGCATTTTGTGACATTGTGAAATAAAACATCCACCATTTTTTTTAGCTTCAACGATGTGTACAATATATATTCATTAGGAAGAAGATAATTGGTTTTGGGTCTCATGGTCACTTGACAGTTGCAATTCTATGGGGTTTCCGCATATCTCGCAGGATTGTGAGTTGGACAGGCGGCTGTGATGGGCCATGACGTGTTGGAGTTGTTTCGATGTCGGGTTCTGTGAAGTCTGTGATGGCATGATAGGGGAGGGGAAAGTGTTAACTATTCTACTGTTTTGATGTGGGAATCAAGAAATATGTAATGATCAATGTGGGAATGCCCAATTGCTTTTATGAGTGGAGGGAGGGGAGGACAGACTTGGAGCTGGAGAGGAGAGAACAAATATGGTACAGAGTCAGGACGTTGAAGTTTTGGGGAAGGGGGCTGAAGACCTTATGTGGGGGAGGGGGTTTGAAGGCTTGAGGTGGGCAGGGGATTGAGGCCTAAGAGTTGGAAGGTGAAGGTTGAGGACTTGGGGTTTGGGAGTGAAGGTTGAGGACATGGGGTTTTGGAGTGGAGGTTGAGGACATGGGGTTTGGGAGTGGAGGTTGAGGACATGGGGTTTGGGAGTGGAGGTTGAGGATTTGGGGTTTGGGAGTGGAGGTTGAGGACTTGGGGTTTGGGAGTGGAGGTTGAGGACTTGGGGTTTGGGAGTGGAGGTTGAGGACTTGGGGTTTGGGAGTGGAGGTTGAGGACTTGGGGTTGGGGAGTGGAGGTTGAGGACTTGGGGTTGGGGAGTGGAGGTTGAGGATTTGGGGTTTGGGAGTGGAGGTTGAGGACTTGGGGTTTGGGAGTGAAGGATGAGGACTTGGGGATTGGGAGTGGAGGCTGAGGACTTGGGGTTTGGGAGTGGAGGTTGAGGACTTGGGGTTGGGGAGTGGAGGTTGAGGACTTGGGGTTGGGGAGTGGAGGTTGAGGACTTGGGGTTTGGGAGTGGAGGTTGAGGACTTGGGGTTTGGGAGTGGAGGTTGAAGACTTGGGGTTTGGGAGTAGAGGTTGAGGACTTGGGGTTTGGGAGTGGAGGTTGAGGACTTGGGGTTTGGGAGTGGAGGTTGAGGACTTGGGATTTGGGAGGGGAGGTTGAGGACTTGGGGTTTGGGAGTGGAGGTTGAGGACTTGGGGTTTGGGAGTGGAGGTTGAGGACTTGGGGTTTGGGAGTGGAGGTTGAGGACTTGGGGTTTGGGAGGGGGAGAGAGTTGACTTGAAGTCACATTTTACATTGTGGGAACTGGTCCCTGCCATTCTTCATATTTTTGCAATTCACAGGACTTCATTTTCATGATATTTATTTTCATGTATTTCTCCACTCCTAAACCTGGTAAAAGTTAGTTGACATAAATCTTTGTTCATGTTCTTTTTCACTAGCACAATGCCAGGTACCCCAGCTAGTTTAAATACTAGCGTGCAGAGGAAAAATAAATTACACAGGGACCATCTGTTCAACTTTAACAACAGGCTGTCTATTTATTATGTACAGAGGTAATTTGTAATTTCTTAAGGGTGCTGGCGATAGCTCGCCTACTCTTCACAAAGGACACCGTGGGATGCTTAACGTCCAGTAACTATTGATAGCACATGGGACTCCCAGTTTAGTGTCCATCTGAGGGACGGCACACACATCGATTGATCACCTTGCGTGTGAAACACCAGGATCGCAGTTTAACGCTGGTTCGGGATTCCAACCCAAGCAAGACAGCTCATAGATGAGTGCATGTACCAGCCAACCTGCCAGCCCTTACCACATTTATTACGAACGAAATCTAAATATTTCGTAAGTATATTGATGACTTCCATCCTCTGTTTGTGTGTTTAGATTTCGTAAGTATATTGATGACTTCCATCCTCTGTTTGTGTGTTTAGATTTCGTAAGTATATTGATGACTTCCATCCTCTGTTTGTTTGTTTGTTTGTTTGTTTGTTTGTTTGTTTGTTTGTTTGAAAGCACAATAATTCGAGAACAGAAGAAGCTATCAATGTCAAATTACACCACATGATTCAGGAGGGTGATGGCGAGCACTGATTAGATTTTGGTCAAAATCGGTCAAAGGTCAAGGTCACAGTGAGGTCAAAAATTCAATTTTTGATGGTTTGGTACAGAATCATCGTAGAAACTTCTGGTTTGCGTTGCTACCTTCTCCAGAGACAGCTTTTATGAGACAAGGTCAGAGGTCAAGTTGACGATTTCGTAAGTACCAGTCTATGACTGCTTCTTTGTGTGTTTGTGTGTTTGTTTGTGTGTGTGTTTGTGTGTAGGCACGATAACTCGAGAACGGAAGAAGCTACCAATGTCAAATTACACCACGTGATTCAGGAGGGTGATGGCTAGCGCTGATTAGATTTTGGTCAAAATCGGTCAAAGGTCAAGGTCACAGTGAGGTCAAATATAATTCCGTAAATTCATGTGGAGAAATGGAGTATTTTTGCTTCGCTCGACGTTACGAGTTCGTTTTCACTTCGATTTTTTTCAATTGCTTAGGACGCTTAAAACTCGGTTGTCGAAATTCTGGTAAAAATCGGATGTTTTGGAGACGTTTTAAGATTGTGTAAAAAATATTTCACTCGCCGCGTCACGGGTCGTCACGTGGTGCAGCGCGCTCGAGCAGAGGCATCGTTGATCACGTAAAGGTTTTCCGTGTGCGCGCTGAGGGTGTTTTCGATAAAGATAGTGTTTAAAAGTCATTTTTTATCCCAATAAAGGTTATTGTCGCATGCCTGACTCGCTAAGCCGTCGGATTATGTAAAGATTGTTGGTGGATAGCCGAATACTACGGTTTTGTGACTTTTATAAAATAATATTAAATAATTCCGTCGAGAAATGGAGATTTTTGCTTCGGTCGACATTACGATTTTTGATGGTTTGGTACAGAATCATCGTAAAAACTTCTGGTTTGCGTCGCTACCTTCTCGAGAGACAGCTTTTATTCGACAAGGTGAGAGGTCAAGTTGACGATTTCATAAGTACCAGTCTATGACTGTTTGTGTGTTTGTTTGTTTGTTTGTTTGTAGGCACGATAACTCGAGAATGGAAGAAACTACCAATGTCAAATTACACCACGTGATTCAGGAGGGTGATGGCTAGCGCTGATTAGATTTTGGTCAAAATCGGTCAAAGGTCAAGGTCACAGTGAGGTCAAACATAATTCCGTAAATCCATGTGGAGAAAGGGAGTATTTTTGCTTCGGTCAACGTTACGATTTCGTTTTAACTTCGATTTTAATTTTGTCTTCGGTTTTTGCGATCGCTTAGGACGCTTAACACTCGGTTGTCGAAATTCTGGTAAAAAAAACGGATGTTTTGGAGACGTTTTAAGATTGTATAAAAAATATTTCACTTGCTGCGGCACGGCTCGTCGCGTGGTGCAGCGCGCTCGAGCAGACGCGTCGTTGAGTCACGTTATGGTTTTGCGTGTGCGCGCTGACGGTGTTTTCGATAATGATGATGTTTAAAAGTCATTTTTTATCCCAATAAAGGTTATCGTCGCATGCCTGACTCGCTAAGCCATCGGATTATGTAAAGATTGTTGGTGGATGGCCGAATATTACGGTTTTGTGACTGATAAAATAATATTAAATAATTGCGTGGAGAAATGGAGATTTTTGCTTCGGTCGACATTACGATTTTTGATGGTTTGGTACAGAATCATCGTAGAAACTTCTGGTTTGCGTCGCTACCTTCTCGCGAGACAGCTTTTATTAGACAAGGTCAGAGGTCAAGTTGACGATTTCGTAAGTACCAGTCTATGACTGCTTGTTTGTTTGTTTGTTTGTTTTTAGGCACGATAACTCGAGAACGGAAGAAGCTACCAATGTCAAATTACACCACGTGATTCAGGAGGGTGATGGCTAGTGCTCATTAGATTTTGGTCAAAATCGGTCAAAGGTCAAGGTCACAGTGAGGTCAAACATAATTCCGTAAATTCACGTGGAGAAATGGAGTATTTTTGCTTCGCTCGACGTTACGAGTTCGTTTTAACTTCGATTTTAATTTTGTCTTCGGTTTTTGTGATCGCTTAGGACGCTTAAAACTCGTTTGTCGAAATTCTGGTAAAAATCGGATGTTTTTGAGACCTTTTAAGATTGTATAAAAAAATTTCACTCGACGCGTCACGGGTCGTCCCATGATGCAGTGCGCTCGAGCAGACGCGTCGTTGAGTTACGTTAAGGTATAATTGCATTGAGAAATGGAGATTTTTGCTTCGGTCGACGTTACGATTTTTGATGGTTTGATACAGAATCATCGTAGAAACTTCTGGTTTGCATCGCTACCTTCTCAAGAGACAGCTTTTATTAGACAAGGTTAGAGGTCAAGTTGATGATTTCGTAAGTACCAGTCTATGACTGCTTGTTTGTGTGTTTGTGTGTTTGTGTGTTTGTTTGTAGGCACGATAACTCGAGAGCGGAAGAAGCTGCCAATGTCAAATTACACCACGTGAATCAGGAGGGTGATGGCCAGCGCTGATTAGATTTTGGTCAAAATCGGTCAAAGGTCAAGGTCACAGTGAGGTCAAACATAATTCCGTAAATTCATGTGAAGAAATGGAGTATTTTTGCTTCGGTCGACGTTACGAGTTCGTTTTAACTTGAATTTTAATTTTGTCTTCGGTTTTTGCGATCGCTTAGGACACTTAACACTTGGTTGTCGAAATTCTGGTAAAAAAAAACGGATGTTTTGGAGACGTTTTAAGATTGTATAAAAAATATTTCACTTGCTGCGTCATGGCTTGTCGCGTGGTGCAGCGCGCTCGAGCAGACGCGTCGTTGAGTCACGTAAAGGTTTTGTGTGTGCGCGCTGACGGTGTTTTCGATAAAGATGGTGTTTAAAAGTCATTTTTTATCCCAATAAAGGTTATCGTCGCATGCCTGACTCGCTAAGCCGTCGGATTATGTAAAGATTGTTGGTGGATGGCCGAATATTATGGTTTTGTGACTGATAAAATAATATTAAGTAATTGCGTCGAGAAATGGAGATTGTTGCTTCGGTCGACGTTACGATTTTTGATGGTTTGCTACAGAATCATCGTAGAAACTTCTGGTTTGCGTCGCTACCTTCTCTCGAGACAGCTTTTATTAGACAAGGTCAGAGGTCAAGTTGACGATTTCGTAAGTACCACTCAATGACTACTTATTTATTTATTGATTTCGAACGCTCCAGTCACAGACATTCGTCCTCATCGAGACCAGCCCTTAAATCTAGAAAATGAAAGGGAGAATGTAAAGTGAGGATTGAAAATGAGTGAGTAAGAAAGGTATATGATGTTTGTTTGTAAGAAAGAGATATTAAAGCTAGCCCGGTAGCTATAGTTTGAGTGAGACAGAAAGTAAGATCAGCAAGCCTGACACGGAGAGTGCAAGATGGTTCCGGGCACCACTTTGACACTCCCAAGTCAGAACGGGAGTACTACCCTGAGCGGTTGCCGTCTCAAACCAACTAACTACCTAAGCGAAATAAAAATGCTACATGATGCGGAAAAAAAAAACGAATAAAAAAACATTTTTATTTCTAAAAATAGATCGTTTTGTTTAAAGAGAGTGGCTCGGGACAAACTGAACTCAGGGTATTGTCAGGTCAGGTCAGATTAGATCAGATCAGATCTGTGACTTGCTGCAGGTACCATGTAAACTTGCACTAACCTGTTCTATGGTCAGGTTGTCGGTGACTAATCCGTCTCCCCCAACAAGTTTCTTGGTGATATGGACACCCAACAGGATGAAGAACAAAACCTGTCAAAGGGCGGAGGGGATCCTTGTGAGCCAATGGCCATCCATAGCTAGTGCTCAACTGTGTCTGCGGACGTCCTGCAGTTGGGCTACTTTTTTTTTTATAACGTTGGATTTACACTCTGGCCACTGCAAAACCCTTCATGCTACAAAATACAAGAAAACTGGAAAGAAAATTGAAAATCCACTCCGTGGGAGTACCTCCTGTGCTGCTGCCCTTCGCAGGGCAGCTCAACGGATGATGGGATTGGGGCAAAGCCTTCGGGACCCCATTCTTTGATGACACAAAAAGCTTGGGGTAACCTTCCTGGGTTGGATTGCGATGGTGTGTCGGGGTGGTGCTGAGGGGTCATACACCAGACGGCGGTCTCCTCGGGTTAACCTGGGGTCCCTTAGGGTGGGTGCCTGGAATGTCCCACCCCGAAGAGAGGATGATCACCTGTCCCTGCTATCATCTGAGCTCCAGCGTTTGGACATCGGAATTGCAGCACTCTCTGAGGTTTACAGCACTCAGTGGTGAGATTATGATGGGTGGTTACACCTACCACTGATCTGGTTGCTCTGATGGTTATCATGCCCAAGGAGTTGCTGTCGCTGTGTCCAATAAGCTGACTCATGATAATTGACCGGTCAACGAGCATATTATGAGACGAAGGATTCGTCACGACTTGGGTGTCATTTCCCTGGTCTCTTTATTTGCTCCGACTGAGGCGGGTGATCTCACCGTGAAGGACACATTCTACGCCACGCTCGAGTCTGTGGTTGATCAGTTCCCCAGACGAGATACTCTTCTACTTTTGGGGGATTTCAATGCATCGACTAGAACTGAGAGGGATGGTTACGAGACATGTGTTGGTCCCCATGGGTCTGGAACTATGAACCAGAAGAGTACCAAGTTCCTTGATTTTGCAAGTTATGGACTTAGGGTGGCTGGTTCATGGCTTCAGCGCCCACAGGCTCATCGCTGGACTTGGTATTCCAACGCTGGTGGTGTGGAAAAGGAGGTTGATGTGTACTTATTGACGGTCGCTGGAGGATGATCCAGAGCTGCAGGGTCTACCGGAGTGCTCAGTTCCTCAATACTGATGAGAAGTTTGTTGTAGCAACTCTGAAGTTACAGCTTAAATCCGGGAGAATCGTACCATCCCAGCCTAGGCTGGATATTGGCAAGCTCAAGGATGAGAGGGTAGCTGAGGAGTTTGTGAACAGGCTGAGTGGGGATTTGGGGGTCTGGGTGTTTTGGGGGAACACTGAAGAGTTGTGGAGTGCCTTCAAGACCACCGTCCTTGATGTTGCTGGTGGATGTTTTGGAAC
>NC_140972.1:2044327-2126827 GCF_056783735.1 Eptatretus burgeri
TGTCATGGTTCTAAACGTCTGTGACTGTTAAATCACAAACAGTTCTGTGAATTTCTTCTTTATCATGTGGCTCTTAGTTGTCATAAATCTTCTATTTTGTCATCTTCACATTATTTGTTCATTATCAACATGGAAAAGACCATTCCCATCTCTCATACACGGAGAACATAATGGAATACACGGTTCAATGCGCGAGCGCCATACGGCGGCTCCGCACTCACACCGCACTGAATGGACTTAAAATGGCGTCAAATCCTTAGTTGTCAAATCCTTAGTTGTCGCTACTCTCTCTATAAAGGGACTCTAACCAAAACTGATCGATCTAATTTCTGAACTATACTCTAGTACCGAGACTGCTGTGAGATGTGGTGGTACCATCTCAGACTTATTTCCAGTTGTTACTGGAGTTCATCGGGGTGTGGACTGGCTCCCACACTTTTTAGCACTTGTATGGACTGGATTTTAGGGAGGATGTCAGAGAGACCAAGCTGTGGTGTATCATTTGGTCATGTGAAGGTCACTGACCTTTATTTCGCAGATGATTCAGTCATTTTAGCAGAGACGCCGATATCCTTATGGGGCCCTCGAGGTGCTGAACGAGGAGTCTGAGCCGCTGGGTTTACGGGTTTCCTGGATCAAAACTAAGATCCAGGCTTTCATTGACATCTTGGATGCTGCTGTCCTGTCTGTACCTGTTTGTGGTGAGGATGTTGAGGTCGTGGAGAGATTCACTTACCTTGGCAGTGATATTCATGTCTCTGCTGGCTGTGAGCCAGATGTCTATAGACGTCTGGGTCGGGCCTGGGGAGTCATGGATTTAGTGGATCATGGGGTGTGGCACTGCCGGTACCTGTGCGGGAGGATGAAAGTCCGAGTCTTCAGATCCTTGGTGCTTCCAGTCTTGCTCTATGGATGTGAGACTTGGACTCTGACGAGGGATCTGAGATGGAGACTTAACTCCTTTGGTACCAGGTCTCTTCGGAGAATCCTGGGCTATCGCTGGTCAGACTTTGTGTGCAACAAGCAGTTGCTGAAAGAGACGTACATGAGTTTTGTTACCTTCATAGTCCGTGAGCATCAGCTGCAGTTGTATGGACATGTGGCTCATTTCCCTGACACTGATCCTGCCTATCAGAGTCTCTCAGGGAGGGAGCCTCATGAGTGTAAGAGGCCGACCACGTGCCTTATGGTTGCAGCAGGTTGATCGGCATCTCAAAGAGATGGGGATGGGCCAGGCATCTGCCTTGCGGATGGCCAGATGGAGGCCTCTGGAGTACCGACGGAAAGTGGACGCAGCGACCCGCTGCTGCGGCACATGCTCCCATATCTGACCTTGACCGTTTTATTTAAGGGATAGTATTGTGAATTGTGAGATTAAGTGGGTGTAGGTGTGAAGCTTTTGTTTGTCATGGTAAAATGTGCGTATGGTATTTCATTTGTCACTCATTTTGGGGGACTACAATGGCGAGTGTCATGTTAAATGTTGATGCGATGGTCCATCTCGCAATGACATCACGGCCGGCTGAATTTTTTTTTCCCGCCTGTGTCAATTTGGCACTTACACCACTGCTGACAACTACAATACTGGACCCCAGTAACATTGCATGTCTCGCCCACAAGGATGAGTTGTAGACATTTCAGATTTTCAATACTGCACAGATTAGTACCCCTTCCCTGGGAGGAGTGAAACGGACCTTCAACCAGGGGAGGAATTGTCAGTTTGGCCACAATCCTAGGGCACAGGACAATCATTTGGAAAGGCAAAGAGGGGCTCATGAGTTTTAATAAGTATGTGCTGGCTTGCAGACAGGACGGGTGGGTGGCTTTACATTCCCACTGAAACGACTTGCATACATCCTGTGATGTGCACTGATGCTGGGATGCCCCCATCCCACCCTGTGAAGCAGTTCGTTGTCATGTCAGGTACCAAACCAGATGTGAGGAGCTCATTCAAGGTAAGTTTTACCTTTTGCTTAAAATCTCAGCCCAGTTATTTCACAGGCACAGCGATCCATCAATGTGTGTGCAGTCCCCCAGTTGGGCATTAAGCCAGGTGTCCCATCTGCAACCATTAGTTGGTGGATGTTGAACATGTCACGGTGTCTTTTGCGAAGAGTAAGAGAGCTATCACTGGCACCCTAAAGAATTACGAATTGCTGCCCCATCACTGGGAATTGTGATGGCAACGGCAAACCAACCACTGAAACTAATCATCCGTGCTGTGAGGCTGCTTAGGGAGCACTGACTCTGCCTTCAGGCAGAGCACCACAATTACGTTCCATGTTTAACCTCTGACCTCTGCTGACAGGCAAGAAAAAAACGATCATACATCAACAACAATGTGTGGTGGAGAAAAATCCATCAACACAGGAAGAACAAAAACGTTTAAATACAACAAAAGTCTTTCTTCATCCTGCATTACTCAGTTAAAGTAATACAATTGACAAACTTAACAAAGCATGGAGCTTGTAAACTCCCAAGCAAAAGAGCTGAATCCACAAGGTCAGGTTGTGGTTCTTTTTTTTTTTCTCACAGAACAATGAAAAACAGCCTTGACATGTCATACACTCAACACTCCTACAGGACATTAGGGCAACGGGATAGAAACATTGCCAAAAAGTTTCTTGGTATCCATGCACCTGGCAATGCGGGTACATCATGTACCGGATGCCCTGGACAAGCAATTCTGCGTGACCTAAGAAGTGCACTCCGTTCCCCTCCATACTGCTTCCCTCCGTACTGCTCGCCCTCCGCACCGCATCGCTCCTTCCGCATCGTTCCCCTCTGCACCGCTCCCCTCTACACCGCTCCCCTCTACACCGCTCCCCTCTACACCGCTCCCCTCTACACCGCTCCCTCCGTACCGCTCCCCTCCGCACCGTTCCCCTCCTTGATTTGTGACTTCAATGGTAATAAACGTCCCGCTGGTCAATGATAGTGTCTAACGCTGACCGTACTGTGACGATGTTATGCAATGGCACAATACGACATTGTCCATCTTATTTCTGCACTGGATTTACGGTGTTTTCCCACTCTCGGGTGCAAAGGGAGTAAAAGACTTGCTTGATACTAACCAGCAGTTCCTGCTCACTGTCATGAAACTTCAACTTTCACAAACCGAGATGACTATTCCCATGTAAGCTATGGCTCCAATAACATGGTGATTGCTACAGTTCATTCCTCATGTTGATGTGGTGTCTTCTTTATCATTTACAATAATAATAATAGTAATAATAATAATAATAATCGCACCCATGTATGAAGGAAGTGGATCAGTTCGGCATTTTTAATATGAAATACACAAAACCGAGAAATGAACAAAACCCATGAGAATTATTTGTGGGTCTGTTGGTCCATTGGGCCAAATTTTAATTGGTCTTCAAGACCTTGTAGCATACCTGCCTGCTGTACTGCTTCAACATAAGTTTGCCTTTCACCTTCAGGGTCCTCAGGGAGTTTTGGGTCATCTGGGTCCTCAGGGTCTTTTGTGTCTTAAAGGGTCTTCAAAGGTCGAAGAGGTCTCAGCAGTCTAAAGGGTCAGAAGGAATTACATTCCAATAGTCCATAATTAATTAATAGAGTACTTAACTGAGAAACACAAAAAGCATGACACACACGCACGCACGCACACACACACCATCCATTTTTAGTTGAAACACAGAGTGTGTTAAAGAGGTGGTTATTCTTCATTTTTGATGGAAAGAGTTCAACATTGAAGCGGCTTCACCATTTAAAAACAATAAGGCAAGTCCTCATCGAGGAAAAACCCATCAAGGACTTGAGCAAGTCCTCAAGTCCTCACTTTAAAATAGGAAATGTACATTTTACATTTAAATCAACAAACAAACAAATAGAATAAATTAATGAAATAAACAAACAATCGTATACCGGTACTTGCGAAATCAGTTGCTGCAACCTTGACTTTTTCACCTCAAGAACCATATAGTTTAGTGATCCAATATCCAAACCGTGTTCAAATTTCAAGTCAATCGGATGAAAATTGATGATTTTACACGACCTTGACCTTTTGATCTCAGAAACATTAGGCTTCTAGTTCTTCACTCGCTCGACCAGGTGATTAAGTTTCGTGAAGTTCGATGTAGAAGTGAGACATGCAGGTGACTGACACACAGACAGAATTAAAGACTCGACCGACCAACGCTCTTGGGAATCTTCGATTTCCTGACTAACAAACACAACAAACAAACTGTAGAAAGAGATATATATCTATATATTACTAAAACTCTCATCTTGTCTGAATGTATGTGTGTATATATGTATGTAGGGGAGAGGGGCAAGATGATCCCTGGGGCATGATGATCACCCCCCCCCCCGTCCCCTCTCTCACGACTCCAATAAAGCTCGCATTGGACAGTGGCGCCACTCAACGATAGCTCGATTAACTACAATTCCACTGTGGGAGGCGCATGACGAGAAAAAAACGCTGCGTTCGTTTTATCAGAAAAACATCATTTTCCTCCTGAAAAAGAAAATTTTCGAATCATAGGTGAATACGTATTATCTCTATGAATAAGTGTAGTAGGAATGGTATCTGTATAGAGGTAGATACGTAGATCATATGCCCATATTGTGTGTATGTTTTGCCTAGCTCATTGCTGTAGTTTATTAATGCCAGACGATTTTGTAAAAATGGTGGTGGTGGGGCAGGATGATCACTTGGTTGTGGGGGAAGTTGATCAGGTGATCAGATGACAATAATAATATTATTGAAGGAGACTTTGTAATTACAAAAATAGATGGGAAAAAAGCGTCATCAATTCTGTACATAGCGCGTGTAGAGGCAATCGACGACGATGGATACGAGGGAGTCTTTCTCCGCAAAGTACCTTCTCATATGAACTTCGATTGACCTACGTTCATCGTGGACGAGACAGATTGTGGGACTTTTTCCAAGGAGGACATCGTTAAAAAAAAACTACCTCCACCCGAATTTTTAAAGGGAAGCGAAAGAAAATCAAAGCAACTGGTATTCAAAATTGATCTGTCAGTCAGTGGGAGTTGCGAATTTAGACATGAAAACTGGAACACAAAGATAAATGACATTTAAATGGACGTTCGTATCCGGTTGTGTATGGGATAATGTTTTGGAAATATTATGTTGGTGTGCTAGATGGATATATGTATAAATGAAGAATTATTTTCCGTTCATTAAAATTCTAACACATCGCTTATTTAGACTGTCCTCATGTTTCATTAGGACCATGATCATCTTTTCCCATAGTGATGATCGACTTGCCCCAAGGGTGGGGCAAGTTGAGCATTTCGACCACAAATTTTGAATTGCCTTTTATAGACATTCAATGATCTCTAATATTCTCGAAATTGGGCAGTTACTTGGGGTGATAGATGGACTAACGAATGGCAATTGAATGGTGTTTGGCTGGCAAATCATCTGACGGCAAAACGGACAAAACCAAAAAAGGGACCATCTTGCCCCACTCTCCCCTATGTATGTATGTATGTATGTATGTATGTATGTATGTTCCCGAAATACAGCCAAAATGGTACACGATAGCACAAACATTTTCAGCCCACCTAACTCACCATTCACCTACGGTGTGCAGTATCAAGTTTCGTTGAAATCGGGCAACGAAAAAATTATTTAAAAAATCAATTCCCAATTCAGTGAAGTACTCTTCGGGAGAATTTGATCAATGCAAACAACCTCAGCGGTATAGTTCGCTGGAGCCATCTTATGATTTTTTTTTTTTAATGATTTTTTTTCTCAACCGGTCACAATGGGAACCCAACGGGTTCACAGCTCCTCCAGTAGATTATAAAAATATGGTATGTCGGTAGTGGTGATGTTAAGGCGAATATAAATAGATAAATAATTCAGGGTGGTGTGTCGAGTCGTGGTGGTGAGAGTTAAGTGTATAAAAATAAATAAATCAAAGTTGTGTGTTGGTCCTGGACATGGGAAAGTGTGTACAAGTAATAGTTGCCCACAGCAGATACAGGTTGGCGCATTTATATCTGACATATTTGTTATCATTTTGGTGGGAAAGAGTAAGGAGGAGAGGAGGAGATTGTGGCCATACTCTGTGCAGAGCGTTGGTGCTGCCTAAGCAGTCTCCTTGGCTATTGGGTACAATGCCAGACCCGGACGGGTCACCACTCCGACACAGTATACCAGCAAGTTGGCATTCATTTTGCCGACCTCGGAAGGATGACAGGTCGAGTTAACCCCACCTGGTATTAATTCAACAACTGAGTGGGATTTGAACTCAGGATCCAAGGATCCAAAGCCCACCACCCTGACCAATAAGCAATACCAGGCATCGGGCGTAGTAAGTAAGGGCGTCGTAGGTAAGGGTGTAGTAAGTAAGGGCGTAGTAAGTAAGGGCGTCGCTCACATACATTTTTTTCCGAGTGTGGCAGGAGATACTTGAAAGTTTTGAATGATGGAACTTGACCTCGAAACGAGTATTCACCTGCATGGATCGAAGGATTGAAGGCAAACATCACTGCAACCATTGCTCAAGATGTAGTGCATGCAATAATGAACAATATGCCGATTCATTTTTGGGAATGCAACAATTCCAACGGGCCCATTTGTCAGATGTAATGTTCAAGTAACTGCATTATGCCTCAGCATAATCACTGATCGGTTTACTTTCCAAAAGATGCTATAAGCAGGATTTATGTTTTTTTTTTTTTTTACAGCACTAATAAATGTGTCAGAGAGATATATATATATATATATATATATATATATATATATATATATATATATATATATATATATATATATATATACACATACATACATGATTATACGATCTAAAATCATGCACAGATCTATTTTTTTCATGTCAAATTCGTTTAACAACTCCCAACAATTCTAAATGGGATCCGATCCCAAAATCATTTGACATGCCTCATGCCCAGATATTGATGCATATAAATGCCAAATAGGAACGAGTGGAGACTCCGGATGGACGAACAGCACGCAAAACGTAACAGCTCAGCCGGCCTGGTTGGGGGCTCAAAAAACATCCCTCAATTCCTTGAGTCGTGTTGTAAATTTCACAATCCCCAGGTCGTGGAGTCGTGTTTTAAATCCCACAATTCCCAGGTAGTGGAGTTGTGTTTTCAATCTCCCAATTTCCAGGTAGTGGAGTTGTGTTTTAAATCCATCAATTCCCAGGTAATGGAGTTGTGTTTTCAATCTCCCAATTTCCAGGTAGTGGAGTTGTGTTTTAAATCCATCAATTCCCAGGTCGTGGAGTCGTGTTTTAAATCCCACAATTCCCAGGTAGTGGAGTCGTGTTTTAAATCCCACAATTCCCAGGTCGTGGAATCGTGTTTTAAATCCCACAATTCCCAGGTAGTGGAGTTGTGTTTTCAATCTCCCAATTTCCAGGTAGTGGAGTTGTGTTTTAAATCCATCAATTCCCAGGTAGTGGAGTTGTGTTTTCAATCTCCCAATTTCCAGGTAGTGGAGTTGTGTTTTAAATCCATCAATTCCCAGGTCGTGGAGTCGTGTTTTAAATCCCACAATTCCCAGGTAGTGGAGTCGTGTTTTAAATCCCACAATTCCCAGGTAGTGGAGTTGTGTTTTAAATCCCACAATTCCCAGGTAGTGGAGTCGTGTTTTAAATCCATCAATTCCCAAGTAGTGGTGAGGTAAATAATTTTAAGGAAGGGGGGTGGGAGAGCGAGGAAGGAGAGCGAGGAAAATAATTCCTCTGGCGACTTCATCTGCGGAGGCATAAAAATGACTCCTTTCCAACAAGGGTAATATAGAATGAACTCAATTTCTGACTTACCTGAAAAAATCCATGATTTGGAAAGATGTGTTACAGAACTTCAACTCTTCTTCTTCTTCTCTCGGCTACTCCCGTTAGGGGTCGCCACAGCGGATCATCCGTTATGATCCACATAGTGATTTGGCACAGGTTTTACGCCGGATGCCCTTCCTGACGCAACCCTGGTCGCCTCTTACGACACAGGGATATGGTACACCTATTCTAACCGGGGCATACACCGGGCCCAGTACACTGGTACTCACTTCGCCGACCTCGGAAGGATGGCAGGCTGAGTCAACGTCCTGGTGTGTATTAATTCAAGCGGCCAACGAGGATGAACTCAGGACCTTTTGGATCCCAAGCTGCTACCCTAACCACTACGCCAACACCAGGCTTGTTACAGGACTTCAACATGGTACACAAATGATGTCAATCATAGAGAAGGCCTCCACGAGAAAATGAATAAAGCAAAGACAGAACTTAAGATTTTAAAAGTATATATTCAAACTCAAACATTCAAACCTCCTTTTAATTTACAAAAGGCAACATTATTTTGAAGGAGGCAGGTCGGACTCCACACATAGCTTCGAGTATTTGATTAGATTTTACATCATCGTTCACAAACAAAGGGGATTTCTGAACAACCAAGCTGCTCAGGTCCAAGGATACATGCTGTAACATCGAATGTCTTGTACCAGCTACGAAAGATCACTTCCCCTTACAACGAGGAGAGCACCTACGAGATCACCCATTGATGACAGGTGTACGTGTTAATCAGAAAAATCATTGCTTTCAATTTGTATTCAATGAAAGCACCTTGTGAAAGTCTGAGGGAAGATGCTCCTTCAACGTCGATCGATGCTAACAATTTCACATTGGAGGAGATTACAAACAGACAGACATAATATTGGCTCCAAGGTATGCTCTTTTAGTGCTGTGTTTGGCGCAGTGCAATTTGCAAAATGTGCAACTTACTTAGAGTAATTACATTTTTACACAAATATACATGATAAAGGCAAATACCCTCTCCCATCACCAACCTTTCCTTTGAACCATGTAAATATCTTCCTCACTTCAATAAGATATTTATACATATATACGTACATCTGAATTTAAGGAGTGCAAAACATGTTGAGAAAGGAGTTCAGAAATCTCAGTTGTAGAGACCGATGACTGATATCATTTTTTGTTTGTTGATGACAGACAACCTGCCAGTAGCAGCCACCTACCAACCACGCCCTCCTCCCAAACCCCAAACCCCACCCCATTCATCACCAACTTTTCTTCTTGCAACTATCATCCTACAAACCTTTTCATCATCTTTTAATGTTGGGGAAAAACAAACACTCTCATTCAGAGCAGATCCAGGTTTAAAATGGTTTCCACTCGATGGGCCTGCTGCGGTAGCTAATGGGCAAAACGGGGATCTGATGCAAATGACGGACATCCTGCCGGTTCGTCTCCATTGTGCGTTGAAGAGAAGTCATGAAAAGCAACGAGGAGAACCATCTCAGCTTACAGTGAGGTCCTGGTCTGAGAAACACTCATTAAAAACAATTTACTGACACAGAATGACACCTAGTGGACAACCTTGTCCATACAAACTATTTACATCAAGATATAATGTAGAATTTGACATCAGAATGTGTTGAGCTATTGTGGAGAAATTAAGCAACGATTAAGGCCAGATTAAGGTTAAATGTAGATCATTTCAATTTCTATATTTCTGGGGGGGGGGGCATGGTGAGGGTGGGTTGGTCAATGCCAGAGCGGTATATCAAGGCATTAATTTATTCTTTTTGCAGGAACGGAGTAATCTCCATATTACAACTTTGTGATACAATGACCAATCTATAGAACAAATGTGTTTGTGAAATGAGACCCTACTGTACCAGAGACACGTCGAGCACACAGAATGGGGCACGGCATGTAGGGCAAGGCGCTCGGCCACTAAGCCAACGTTCCGGCCGCTGTTGGTCCTGCCGACTGGCAAACCACCGACCCATGCAGGCCAAGCACCACATGGGTCGGCATCTGCACATCTCGCATTCACCAGCCGCTGACGCACCGCAGCGATGGAACAGTTTAACATTAGCTGGGCCCTGCATGCACCCAATGCATGGCTCGACTTCCTAAAGAGTAGAACAAAAAAAAAATACGTGCACGCAGGTCATCCATAACTGCATGGATAATTTTAATCTAAGCAAATGCCAATATTACCGTTCTCTTTTAGTGACAAGGTAGGAGTTGCAGTACATTAATTTAGGCAATGGCATGGATCGGAAGGATTTATATAAATAACGCGATGAGAAAGTGTTTCTGACATGAAACGTCACAGGATTAGATCTCTGTTCTGGGACATTGAAGGGAATTAAAATCAAGTGATTTTGTTTGTGAGTGTATTGTGAACAGTCGGTTACGATTGGTAAAAGCCATTCTACAGATTCAGGAAGAGAATTTGGAACAAAGCTGTCATGCACACCCATAGACAACTGAAAAAAAAACCGTCACTTCTATCAGGGACATACGTGACTGCGTCTACCTTGTTCAGCAGAATTGGTATCGAATGAAGACTCCATGCATGTTCAACTCTGTGAAAAGCCCTTTAATGACCATCATTTCAAGGATGAGAGTATGAAAGATATTTCATCAAGTATATGGGGGATACCCCTCATCAGTGGTGATGTAAATCGTCGCCATGCTAATTGGCTGGGTGGTGGTACCCTTCTCACCAGCCATGGCACTGCTGCAAAGGACTTCTGTGACTCCCAGTTCTGACTCAATCTGTGAACTTTCTCACCTAGATTTCTCCCAATGTCAAATCCTCCTTTCTCTGGATTTAGTGATGACAAACTTCCCCGCAAATGTCTCCTGCTCTTCCTCTGCTACAATTGGCTTATCTGATCATGTGCTTGTGAAGGAAAGAAGCATGTGCAAAAGAACTGACCCTACAAATGCATGTTTCCTTCCTTCCTTCCTCAGTGACAAATTTGAAATAACATCAGCTGCATTAACCGAAACTGTCATATTGTCCTCCTCTCTACTTCAAAGTGTTGCTTAAGAGTGCCTATACCACCTTTGTGTTACTATTTGGCATCCTTTTGTGTGCAAACACAGGTTTGGATCCCAATGGAAAGGGATTTTACCTTCGGGGTCTTCCCCTCACCCGCAATGGGTCGCCATGTATGTCCTGCCGATTGTAAAACGAACTGGTGATATCTCTTCGAGAATTGTACATATGATTTTACTTACCGATGTTTGACTGCACCATTTTAGTGTTTTAAATGCCGCATCATGTCCCTTTAGGATGGCCGATGAAGATTTATGGCATGCCTACGTTGATTGTGCAAGAATGACCCCACTTTTTGCTTTATAATCACAATTGTGCTGTCACATGAATATTTATTTTTCTTTACGCACTTTTATTTTTGATTTACCGTTGAATTCTAAAAATACTGTAGAACCCGCTCTTACAAGTTTTCTAATAACCTAAGGGAGATTAGCAATCGTACGAAAATACGCAATATGTCTGTATGTTTGTATGTCTGTGTGTATGTCTGTGTGTATGTCTGTCTTTTTGACCCCGATATATTCGGTCATTATTTATCCAAACTCAACCAAACTTGACAGGAGGACTAAGGGTCACATGATGGAGGTTGTAGCAACTTCCAAGGGGGTTTTCCACCTCGGGTGAAATCCGTGTAAAGGTGTACGGTGGCCTGCAAAAGTATTTATCCCCCTTCTCCAAAGTTTTCACATTTAGATTCCACCTGAACTTATTTTATGATGCCTTCAAATCAAACTTAATGTTAAGAGTCTTCACAAACTACTCCAAAGTGATGAAGCTACAAAAAATGCAGGTAAAATGTGAATAAGCTAGATTAACAGAGAAAATATCCCGGCGGAAGACTGACTGTTATTTTGAATCCCAAAATCTGAGGAATCCCAAAAGATGAGGGGTTAGGATAGGAAGGCCATGGCCCCACTTCCAGGGAAGATATGGCCATGGGGAGTACAACTTAAGGTTAGGGCATGGTCACGACACTGCCATGCCAGTTTGGTCTGGATCCGGTTGTCAGTTTCTGAGAAGATTTTTGAATGAAATACCAATATTTGGATGAAACCCCCCCTTTTACCCTATTAAATGAAAGGAATTGGATGGGGAGCACAACTCCATGAGACCTTACTGTCCTGATGCATCACACCAAATTTGGTCCACATTGGTCAGGTAGTTTGCGAGGAGAAAATGTTTTAGTCAAATGATAATGGATGTACGGACGGATGGACGGACAGACGTCAGATCCACTCTATGAACTTATTTCGGAGAAATAACTTAAACATAGGGGCAATACCCCTGGACGCTCACTTGGTAGCGGCTAAAGAAGAAAACCAGGGAACCACTGGTAGGCATGGATGACCCACATAATATGGAATGGAGAAGAAAGTAAATACCTACGGAATTTTTTTAATGCCATGAGCAAATGTTTGTACATCACGGGTGACGAAGGTGGTTGTGAAGTTTCATCAGAATTGTGTATGTAGTTTCTGAGAAGAAAGGAAATACATATTTTAGGGAGCAACCCCCCCCCCCCACGTAGACCCCTTTAGAAGGCAATTTTTTTTAAACGGTGTGAACAATCTTTGGTACATCACAGGTGATGAGGGTGGTGGTCGACAGTGAGCCTTGTTCAAAAATAATAATAATTTTTTTTTTTAATCAAAAAGAACCCAGATCAAAAAAAATGAAATAACCCTGGCTGCCAGACCATGCATCTGATCAAGTTGAAATTTAAAACATGTATTCCCCATCACTACTAGATCATAAATCTGAAGTTTCACATCGATTGATTAAGCGGTTCCAGAGAAAACATTATTTAATATTTTTCTTCAATCCAATATGGCTACCAAACCATGCGACCTTTCAATTATTACTTCAACTTGTACACCAAAGGCTTGGGGAACATTTGTGTGAAATTTCCCCTTGATCTGTCCAGCCATTCTGGAGATGATGATTTTTATAGGATTTAGGGTAAATCCAATATGGCTGCCAAACCATGTGACCTATGACCTAATATGTGTGAACCTTTTCTTCCTCGTGGATAGGCGGCTCATAAGTGTAAAGTTTTGCCTCAATTTAGTCTCCCAGAAGTAAAAAAAAATATTATAAACCATAAACATGTATGATTACCTTTTAAAACAATCGCTGCTGCTGTTAACACTAAACAAACAAAAATCTGAAGGAATCCCAACATCCTTGAGGCATTCTATGCTTATCGCATCCCACCAGAGACTAATGGACTTGAGCCTAGATCTACTCTAATCTATATACCCCAAAGGATAACAACATGACCTTCCTGTCACTCCGTAGGGAGTGCATGTACTCATTTATAAAACAAGGAAAGCTAAACTTCTTGCAAACTGTGATACCGACTTCAATGTTCTAACAATTATTAAGGTCCAAGTCCCACTCGCTCCCGTGAGTGGGTGAGGCCAGGCTCCTCCCTTCTCCCCCCCCCTTTGTAATTAGTGCCCCAAGCAGTTACCCCCTCCACCTCCACCACCCCCTTGCACAAGACCGATCTTCCCAAGCTGTCTCAGAGCATACGGTGCCAGTCTTCCTACACGTGCCCATGCCAGCAACCCCGAGTGAACAATGGGCAGGACCTCTGCTATGTGAGACTCATCGGAAGGACGCTTCGTGGCAAGGTCTCAGGACGTGGACTCGAGCACCACCAACCAGGAGAGGGCCAACGAAGTCCCGTTAATTAGAACCGAGTCAAGAGACCAACTCCTTGAGGGCAAATGCTCTCACCCAATATCCGAAGACCATCGCCCGATGATGCATATCCGTCCGAAGGCGCGTAGTTGCAGGAAGCTCCATCAGCTGCCCAACAGATGACCAATCGAGAGTCACCGGGAAGCGGGGAGAGGGGGCGGATCCTAAAAGGAACTCCCCCCCCCCCCCAAAGGAGCTCTTGTGGAACCCAGCGCACCACAAAGCTCTCCTCAAGGAAGGTTGCATGGTACGCTGCCATGAGGTGCTTGCCCTTTAAGAACGGGCTGCAGCAATCGGCGACCAGGCACTTGGAGGCCTGCACCATGTGGGTTCCAAGCGGCAACCAAATCATCACCGCAGATCTGGAAAGGTTTGGCTGCAAAGAGGCCGCGGGGGTCCCTGATGACATCGGGATCGGGAACATCGTGGAGTGCTGAACATCTAGGGGCACGTCTGGTGGCTCATCCACTCCGTGTGGCCGTTGCTGCCCACCATAGATGGATGGCACATAACACACTCCATGAAAGCTGGAGACACACGAGGATCCCCCGCTTCATGAGTGTGCTTTCTCCATTTAACGTTACCAGCTGTTCCCCAAGTGCGAGGCGGCTGACCTCAGCCATTCAAATTAGAAGGCCGAGACCATGGATGAGGCCCTCCCACATCACACAAACCAAATTGTGAGGGAGGAGGTCAGTCGGCAGCAGTCAGGTCGGCATACAACAACTGCCGTGGACAGGACAGCGGAAACAGAAACAGACTTGACGGCACCATCGTGTTCTCCCTGCAACACCTGCGCCAGTGCCGGGTTTTTCCGCATCGCGGCAAGAACCTGGTAGCGACAAACATACAGGAGTGCAACGAAGGATCCAGGGATATGATTTTACTTTCTCCACTTTTCCCTCCACCCTCCTATCCCTCTCCACTATACCCTCTGTTTCACTTCTCAAAATATTTTTTTTAAAACAATAAAAAAACACCTTTATCTCACTCACATTATACTCCACGTAACCAGGTGACTTCCTGACACGACTTTTCTTCCTCCTTCTTCTGCCGATCGACCATCTACTACTTTTCCCAACCCACATTCACCAAAAGGGTGGAGGAGCTCCTTGTGAGCCAACGGCCATCCATATCTAGTGCCCAACTGTGTCTGCGGACGTCCTCCTGCAGTTGGGTCACTTCTTATTAGGAGGTTGGTGGCAGGATTTGCACTCCGGCCACCGTAAAACCCTTCATTCCGCAAAACGCAAAAACGCAAAAAAATCTGAAAACCCACTCCGTGGGAGTACCTCCTGTGCAGCTTCCCTTCGCAGGGCAGCTCACCGGATGACGGGATTGGGGCAAAGCCTTCGGGACCCCCAATCTTTGATAGGAGGGAAACCACGGGGTAACATCCCTGGGTCAGATTGCGGGAGAGTGTGTCGGAGTGGTGCTGAGGTGTCGTCCACCAGACGGCGGTCTCCTTGGGTTAACCTGAGGCGGTCCCTTCGGGTGGGTGCCTGGAATGTCCTATCCCTAAGAGAGGATGATCACCTGTCTCTGTTATCATCTGAGCTCAAGCGTTTGGACATCGGGATTGCAGCTCTCTCTGAGGTTCGGAGACCGGATTGCGGCGAGATAATGGTGGGTGGTTACACCTACTATTGGTCTGGTCGCTCTGATGGTTACCATACCCAAGGAGTTGCTGTAGCTGTGTCCAATAAGCTGACCCCAATGATAATTGAGGTAACACCGGTCAACGAGCGTATTATGAGATTAAGGATTCGTCACTCCTTATGTGTCATTTCCCTGGTCTCTGTTTATGCTCCGACTAAGGCGAGTGATCTCACCGTGAAGGATGCATTCTACGCCACACTCGAGTCTGTGGTTGATCAGTGCCCCAGACGAGATACACTTCTAGTCTTGGGGGATTTCAATGCATCGACTGGAACTGATAGGGACGGTTATGAGGTGTGTGTTGGTCCCCATGGGTCAGGAACTATGAACCAGAATAGCACTAAGTTCCTTGACTTTGCAAGAAGTCATGGACTTAGGGTGGCTGGTTCATGGTTTCAGCGCCCACAAGCTCATCGCTGGACTTGGTATTCCAACGCTGGCAGTGTGGCAAAGGAGATTGACCATGTCCTCATTGACTGTCGTTGGAGGATGATCCAGAACTGCAGGGTCTACCGGAGTGCTCAGTTCCTCAATACTGACCACAGGCTTGTTGTAGCAACTCTAAAGCTGCACCTAAATCCTGGAGAATGGTACCATCCCAGCCGAGGCTGGATGTTGCCAAGCTCAGGGATGAGAGAGTAGCTGAGGAGTTTGCGAACAGGCTGAGTGGACACTTGGGGGGTCTGGGTGCTTTGGGGGGGCCTGAAGAGTTGTGGAGCGCCTTCAAGACCACCGTCCTTGATGTTGCCGGTGGATGCCTTGGAGCTCACCGCAGGGCAAAGAAGAATTTTGTCTCTCAAGGGACACTGGATACCATTGACCAGAGTCGCAGGGCCAGGCTGAATGGCAGAGCTGAGCTGTTCAGGGAGCTGAGGCGTAAAACTGTACGTGCACTGAGGGTGGACAAGGAGGCCTATGTGCGAGGAATCTGTGAGGGGTAGAGCATCACCTGTGGACAGGTGATTCTCGTCCCGCTTACAGGGGAATTCGCGCATTACGTTCATCCAAGCCCATCCCTCGGAGCACTACAGTTCGAGCAGAGAGTGGTAGGCTCTTGACAGAGGAGTCTGAAGTGAAGGCCCGCTGGGCCGGTTACTTTGAGCGGTTGTACCAGGCTGATCCCCCAACTGTCGAGTTGGACGTCAAGGGTGTTACAATCCCTGTTGCTGACCCTCGAATCAACTGTGGTCCACCTACGCTTGTGGAAACACGGGCTGCGGTGAACCAGTTGAAACGGGGCAAAGCTCCAGGGATCTGTGGCATCCATGCCGAACTTCTCAAGGCTGGTGGAAATGCTGCACTCGTGTCGTTGCATGCAGTTTTGTGCTCTGCCTGGAACACAGGCATCATCCCAACTGACTGGATAAGGGGCCTTGTTGTCCCTCTCTGGAAAGGGAAGGGTGATCGCCAAGACTGCAACAACTACCGAGGGGTGACGCTGCTCTCAGTGCCGGGCAAGGTCTTTGCTCGGATAATTCTCGATAGGGTTCGCCACCATCTGCTTGAGCACCAGCGTCCAGAGCAGTCAGGCTTTACACCAAAGAGGTCAACGATTGACCGTATCCTTGCACTTCGTGTCCTCACCGAACGCAGACGAGAGTTTCGGCAGGGGCTGCTTGCAGCCTATGTTGATCTCTGTAAAGCGTTCGATTCAGTGAATCGGGATGTCCTCTGGAGGATTCTTGGTCTTCGTGGGGTGCCACCAAAACTGATCGATCTGATGTCTGAACTCTACTCTGGTACTGAGAGTGCTGTGAAGTGTGGTGGTACCATCTCTGACTTATTTCCAGTTGTTACTGGAGTTCGTCAGGGATGTGTACTTGCCCCCACACTTTTCAGCACTTGTATGGACTGGATTCTAGGGAGGATGTCGGAGAGATCAAGTTGCGGTGCGTCATTTGGGAATGTCAAGATCTCGGACCTTGACTTTGCAGATGATGCAGTCATCTTTGCGGAGACTTTAGACATCCTCTTGGGGGCCCTCGAGGTGCTGAATGAGGAGTCGGAGCCGTTGGGATTTTGGGTTTCTTGGGTCAAAACTAAGATCCAGGTTTTCGGTGACATCTTGGATGCTGCTGTCCTGTCTGTGTCTGTTTGTGGTGAGGATGTTGAGGTCGTGGAGAGATTCACTTACCTTGGCAGTGATATTCATGTCTCTGCTGGCTGCGAGTCAGAGGTCAATAGACGTCTGGGTCGGGCCTGGGGAGTCATGGATTCACTGGATCATGGGGTGTGGCGCTGCCGGTACCTGTGCGGGAGGACGAAAGTCCGAGTCTTCAGGTCCTTGGTACTTCCAGTCTTGCTGTATGGGTGCGAGACTTGGACTCTGACCAAGGATCTGAGACGGAGACTTAATTCCTTTGGTACCAGGTCTCTTCGGAGAATCCTTGGCTATCGCTGGTCGGATTTTGTATCCAACGAGCGGTTGCTGAGAGAGACTCTGAGAGGTTGCTGAGAGATGATGAGATTTGTTACCTGCATAGTCCGTGAGCGTCAGTTGCGGCTGTATGGACATGTGGCTCGTTTTCCTGACGCTGATCCTGCTCACCAGATTCTCTCAGCGAGGGAGTCTCATGAGTGGAGGAGGCCAGTGGGTCGACCACGTGCCTCATGGTTGCAACAGGTTGACCATCATCTCAAGGAGATGGGGATGGGCCTGGCATCTGCCTGGGGGATGGCCAGACGGAGGCCCCTGGAGTACCGGCGGAAAGTGGACGCAGCGACGTGCTGTTCTGGCACATGCTCCCATACCTGACCTGATTCACCAAACACCTTCACGATTTTTTCCTTACCCTTTCTTTTACCTAATCTTACCCAATCTTTAAAAAAAAAAAAAGAAAACAAAAGAAATATTTATTATTTTAATCTCTCAAAATAAATTCCACCTCCTGTAAGCACGTGTTTCTCCTCCCCCTCTTCTTCTTCCTGTAACTTTCGTCGAACCAGCTTCCTTCTGCGATCCAAATTCACCAACACCTCCACGATTTTTCTTCAACTTTTCCTTTTACTAATTTTCGGCAAACCTTCTCAAAAACGTTTTAAAAAACGGTCCCTTAAAATGATCCAACTTTCTCTTTCACACGTGTGGTTCTCAGTTTGGTATCATAATTCAATACTATTCTTCTTCTTTAAAAGGCTGTTTTCAAGAAGAACTTTCCTTCATCCCATAATCCCATTATTTCAAGAAGACCTTTCCTTCATCCCATATATAAAAAGTCCCACTGTTACAACGTTTCTTTTCTCAATTATCTTAATTCTCCTTTATTACATCCCTCACGTAGTCTTTGATCACATCTCCAACTTGAGAATTAAAAAAAAAATCCCACTTTGCAATGCATGTTGGTGTTCCATCAATCATCATTTTTTCTCCTGCACCTTGGCCATGCCTACTCTCGGCTCCCCTCCCTCTCGAAGCAACTTTCGCACTCTCCCCCCTCCAAGCTTCCCTCACACCTTTCTCAAAAACTCCCCCCTCACCCTTCTCCCTCAACTCTCCCCTGTCCCTCCAATTTTCACTCTCACTCCTCGTTCCCAAGGTTGCCCCACCTCACATCCGCAAAGGTGCCTCCTTCCCCCACCCTCTCTCTTCCATCGCTTCACTCCACCTCCTCCAATCTTCAACTGCCCTCTGCCCCCTCTCTTATTACTCCCCATTGTACCTCAACCCATCACCACCGAGGCTTTTATCCTCCTCATCCAGTCCTCTCTCTAAGCTCTTCAGCAATCCCCCACACTCTTTCAATAACTCCCTCGTCCTACCCTCCACTCCCCTGCACCTAAAACCTCCTCCCCACCCTCTTCCTTAACAGTGTGGACCTCAAACATCCAGGGCCTTCACTCAAACCTGACAATTTTCCATACAGGTTGCGACTGACAAACCAGACATAAACTGCTTAAAATAAACTTTCCTCCTCCAAGACATCTCTGACTCCCGAGTATCTCTCCCTGGTTACTCCCTCCTCTGGTATGACAGACCTGAGCCTTGTCCTGGTGGAGGAGTTGCTCTCTTCATCAGAGACTCTATTCCTCACTCTCCATGCACTGCCCTCACTCCCCACACCCCCAGGAATACCTCTGGCTACGGCTTGCCCTCCACTCCCACCTCATGTTTATTTGTGTACTGCACCGTCCACCAAACAGTGATGACTCCTTTTACATCTCGCTATCCTAAAACACAGACCAACTTCTATCCTCTCATCCTAACTATCTCTTCCTTCCTCATATGTGGTGACTTCAACTGTCATCATGCCAGTTTGCTGGGTGTGGGTTCCTCTCCAACCTGTCATGGCACTTCAGCAAAAGACTTCTGCAACTCATTGGGACTGACACAATCGATCAATTTCCCGACCCGGATCTCAACAACGGTGCTCCATCTCTTCTGGACCTGACTTTGACCAATTTCCCTGAAAATATCTGCTGTTCTTCCTCCACTCCAATCAGTTCATCTGACCACGTGCTTGTCAAAGTAAACATCTTTCTGGCTGCTATTAGAGAACCACCTCAGCGCCGTAGAGTCTGGTATTTCACTCAGGCCAACTGGCAGGGACTTCAAGCAGCCATCAAACTTCTAGACTAGTCTCCCATCTCTATTTCCTCCACCAACAACTTGGCTTGGGCATTCTTTCAAGGAAACTTGCGTTCTCTCATCTTCAGTTGTCCTACCCTTCCTCCCGCCCATGGTACACTTAAGCTTGTGGCGAGGCATCCTGAAATCCTGAAAATATGACATCCTGAAAAACAAACAAAAAAAAAGAAACTTGCCTTTTCCTCATGGAAGGCTAATCTCTCCTGAAGGGAATCTCAGTTCCTTCCACAAAGCTTGGAACAAGTGTGTTTCTACCCTCAGCAGAGCCAGAAAACAACATCTTTCTAATCTCAAGCCTGAACTCTCAAACCTGTCTGCCTCCTCCAAATCCTGGTGGCATCTAGTTAAGTCTGTTTCTCGTGAATGTTCCCCCTCCATCACCTCAATTACCTCAAATAGCCGCACTGCTGAAACCGCACGTGAAAAGGCTGAATGCCTAAACTCGGTGTTTGCATCAAAATCTTGTGTCCGAAACCCATCGCTTTCTGTACTCACCTTATTCAATGGCATCCAACTGTCCCTGATATCTGTATCCTTTTATTCTGGCAAGGTGGAGAGCTTGCTGTCAAACCTTGACTCAGATTCTGCAACTCATCCAGACGGCATCAGCCCACGTGTCCTAAAAACCTGCTCTGCTGCTCTTGCTCACCCTCCCTCTGTTCTATTCACCCTCTCATTTGCTCAAGGTCATCTGCCATCTGCTTGGAAATCAGAAAACATTACCGCTCTGCACAAAAAAGGTACAAAAACAGATCCCTGCAACTACAGACCAATCAGCCTTCGCCCAATCATCAGCAAGGTTATGGAATCCATCATCGCTTCCGACATTAAATCCTTCCTCTTCTCCAATGACTTGATTTCCAATCATCAATGTGGAATCAGACCAGGTCACTCTACCCTGGATATTCTGCTTCTGCTCTCCCAACAATGGATGGAGGTCCTCAATGCCGGACATAAAATCAGAGCCATCTCCCAAGATATATCACCTGCCTTTGATACGGTCTGGCACCCTGCCCTGCCCTGCTCACCAAACTCTCTTCCTATGGTATCCAAGGTCATCTCCACTCATGGCTCGCAGACTTCCTCTCCTGTCGCACTCAACGAGTGGCCCTAAATGGAATTCTTTCATCCCCTCTTCCTGTCCAGGCTGGAGTTCCTCAAGGCAGCGTTCTGGGCCTTGTTCTTTTTCTGGTTTTCATCAAAGATCTCTCCGACTCTCTGGAAAATCCTCTTTATCTCTTTGCTGATGACTCCACCCTTTGCCGTACCATCGGTCATCACTCAGATTGGAAAGCAGCAGCTTCTTCGCTCTCTGCAGATCTGGGTAGAATAACAAACTGGTCCAACATGTGGAATGTCTTTCAACCCTGACAAATCTCACACACTCACTATGTCTCTCCGAAAGGACTGTCTGGAAACCCCCCGCCCCATCTACTTTCTCAACAATCCTCTGGAAGAAGTCCTTTCATTCAAGCGTCTGTGTCTCAATATCTGCCATGATATTTCCTGGGAAAGCCACATTTCCAACCTGGCCTCCAAAGCCAGTCGTCGACTGGGCATCCTCCGTCGTGCAAAGTCCTCCCTCGGCACACCTGAGCTACTGACCACATACAAAGCTTTCGTCCGCAGCCTGATGGAGTACTGCTCTCCTGTCTGGGCGGGTGCTCCCACCTCTCACCCTTCTTGGCTTCACGCTGTGGAAACCAAGGCATTTCGGATCATTGTTATCTCCCACGATAAGGCTTAGTCGTTAGGCCTCTCCACAGGCAGGTCGGTGGTCTTTCTGTCTTCTACGGTCTCCTCTCCAGCTTCACCACCTCCCCCCGCCCCCCGATCTGACTGAGATATGTCCACTTATATTTCCTTAGGGCGCTCAAGGTCCGCCGGTAACCACCTTCTGGTAAAACTACCAAAATCAAGAATCACTGCTCACCTTCACTCTTTCATTCCTGTTTTTCCCCATCTTTGGAACAAACTCCCACACTCTCTGCAATCCCACTCTTCCCTCCATGTCTTCAAAACAGCTGTTCACCACCATCTCATCTTCCCCCATCCAAAACCATGATCTTTTCTACCCCCGTGAATCCACCCCAATCCCACCTCCTTCAAATTCCCTGCTTTCCTTCCTGAGAGTCCGTGTTGTGTAAAGACCTGAAAGTCCCTGTCGTGTCCATCTTGTCTACCCTCGGTACCCAGCCACATCCCTTTCCCTTCCACAGATCTCCTCAGGTCTCTGTTCCCCACTGTTTTTTCCTTCCCTCTCACACCCCTTGTCTCCTGCTCCCCTTGTTGTATGTTCTGTGTGTTAGCTCTCATCCGAGCCTCGACATTGTATACAAAAAAATATACCATCAGAGATGGGAATCCCCGCCATTGAAAAATAATTGAAATCAGATAAGCGTTTTTCCATTTATTACAAAAAAAAACATTATTTTCAAGATGGCCGCCCCAGTCGGCCATCTTGGATCCGGCCATGCCCAAAATCAATAGGGTTCTTCCTTTTCAGGTGGTACATGTGTGACCCACATTTCAAATCGATATGGTGAACAGTTTATGAGTTATCGCACTCACAGCTATAAATATTGAAGCCCAGCCAGCCAGCCGGACGGACGGACGACCGCCCCAGTCAGCCATCTTGGATCCGGCCATGCCCAAAATCAATAGGGTTCTTCCTTTTCAGGTGGTACATGTGTGACCCAAATTTCAAATCGATATGGCGAACAGTTTATGAGTTATCGCACTCCCAGCTATAAATGTTGACGCCCAGCCAGCCGGATGGACGGACGACGGACGGACGACCCGGGTGACAACAATATCCCCCTTCCGCCACGCGGCGGGGGATAAAAACTAGCATCCGTTGAAGACAAAGTCTTCGATATCCCCCGCCATAGTAAATGAGGATTAACAAACTTATATTCCCTAAGCGTGTGCAATATTTATGTGAGGTTTCCCCTTGATCTGACCAGCCGTTCTGGAGAAGATGTTTGAAGGTTTTAGGGTAAATTCAATATGGCCACCAAACCATGTGACCTATCAATTAGAAATTAACAAACTTCTGAAAGGATGTCTTGGGTAAAGTGTATGTGAAATTTTGTCTCAATCTGTCCAGCCGTTCTGGAGAAGATTTTTAAAATTTATTAATTTTCAATCCAAGATGGCTGACGAACAATGTGACCTATGACATCATAAATTTACATTCTGCCTACAATCCTCCAGTGGAATACTTGTGTGAAGTTTCATGTTAATCGGATGAGGTGTGTTTTTCTATCCAAGATGGCTGCCAAACCATGTGACTTGTGATGTCATAATTTTTACTATGTATGCACAGACATGATGGAAGATGATAGTTGCAAATTTTCGCTTCGTTAGGTTATGTGATTCCAGAGAAAACATTACATAATATTTTTCTTGAATCCAACATGGCTGCCAAACCATGTGACCTATCAATTAGAAAATATTAAAGGCACCAGTTCACCACTTGCTTCATATGTGTACCAAACTTCGTAAATATATCTTGAGGGGATTTGTAGTTAAGCTCCGGAAACGAAATGTGACGGACGGACAGACAGAACCCATTTCTATATTCCCCGCCAACTTCGTTGGTTGGCAGGGGATAAAAAGGATTTTCTTCTTTTTCCATTAAACTGTGGAACTGTTGTCATTTTATGTGCTTTCTGCCATGGTTTCTTTTTCATGCTTTATGAAACTTTATTTTTGTAATATTCCTATGGCTGTTGGGATCGATCGCTTCTCCGTGACCGAAAGGAATATGAGCCGGCACGCATGAGTTCCGTTCTCAATATTAGTTAGTTACATGAGTTACGTTACATTACGTTTAAATTGACAATTATGATGTTTCTCAAGCCAGCATTTGGCATGCTCCAGTTTAAATTAAACCCTCCACACTCATACCATCTTGTGGCGTGTCAACTCTGACAACACCAGGTTCGATTCCGGAAAGGCTCAATGTGGTGTTCATTACAATGTGCAACATGTAACTGGTGGCCACCATTTTGTGTTCGACAAAAGGGTCGTTTTTTTCTCATTCACACCATAAAATCCAATCCTATAATCGAGGCAAATATTCTAACAACCGACCTCAAACTTTTGGACTCTTAAGGTGAACCTTGTAAGAGGCTTCCTCCTCTTAAAATGAAAGAGTTTGTTATACCATACACTTGGATTTATCAGTTTTTTTATTTCGTTTCCAGGAAAAAAAAAAGCCGATTTTAAAACCTCTACTCAGTGACCACAGACAGTTGGTCTCTTTTAAAATAACGAGAGCTGGCAGTAAAGCTAGATTTTTCAGAGAAAATCCAATCCAAGTCACCCAATTTTTATTTGGCATGAATCAAGGCTGTTTGCTGATCACAAGGTCAATTTAGGAGGCCACAATAAGGAGGCTTCTTGCACCAGCAGAGAGATCACAAATTATAAAGCTGTCTGCAAACACTAAATACAAGTTTAATACAAATTGTCTACTTCAAAGATCTTCTTCCCAAATCTAGAGTTCGAAACTCACCTGCAGGTGTGCAGGCATAGCACAGTGAGGGTTGAGTTCCACTTGTGCACGAAATGCATCCAGGAAAAGATCATTGAGGGTCTGGTGAATCACTACATTGCTCGCAGCATGAATCGGGGCCTGTAGTTTCTCTCTAAGCTCTCCATATTCCGTGGAATTCAATCTGCATGGGCAAAAGATGTCGATCATAAAATGGGAATACTGCAAAACGTCATTCATTGCTGTCGAACATCTCAGATCTCAAAAGTAATGCAGGACTCCTTTAACCCTCCACCTTCTCAATTCAGAATTAGTGCCAATACATGACTTTCAAAATGATGTAATGAGTCCCAGAACGTTTGATACGCATGCACAGAAACCCCAAACACCAGGGTTCATCGGGCCAGCCGAACGTATATAACGCGCGTGCGGCGTGCAAGATAAGGATTGTTACCTAAAAACCACTCACAAAGCTTCGAAAAGAAGCCGAAAATAGTTGCAAACATACCTGCGGGAAAGGGGTGTGCCTTTGCACAAAACAAGAGTTGCTGAACCTTCTAAATTTGCCCAAAAATCTAATAGTTTGCAGCTCCTTGTACTGCAAACTCCCGAGGACATGAACCGGTACAAGACCCGAAGGTTCGTAGTTCTACAAAAAAAAAAAAAAAAACATTCGTGCTTCTTAACCCAATGGAAAGGTCATATCTGGGGCTGCTCGATGTGTGGGTAAGCTTTAAATAATGATATTTGCTGTTAATCATGTTTGGAGGGACGGAGGAGGGTGGGAGTGAGAGCTGTACGGTCTGTGAGGGCTGTTATACATTTTTTGTTTGGTTCCAGGGCCACATGAGAAATTATATGAGATTTTTGCATCTTTTTTTGTTGTTGTTGTGTAGACAGTTGAGGCTTGTGGAAGAGCTGGTACGAGTACACGGAACAGATCAGGACGCAACAAGACAAAATGAAGAGTAAAGAGAGAAACACCAACAGCAAGAGTTGAAGGCCAAGACAGAGCGAGGGAGACAAACGATGGGTGTGGGGAGGAAAGGGGGGCAGGAGAGGATAGATGGGATTGACAAGATGGATACAGAAGGAAACTCAAGAGGGGAAAATGGCATATTTGAAAAGGAATAGGGATAGGGGTGGGGAAGGAGGATGGTTTACAAAGGAAGCAAAGATCATGGTTTTGGATTGGGGATGATCTGAGATGGTGGTGAACAGTTGTCTTGAAGACCTGGAGGGAAGAATGAGATTGAAAAGAATGTGGATATTGGTTCCACATGCGGGGGGGGGGGGGAGAGGAACAAATGAGTGGAGGTGAGAAGTGATCTTGGATTTAGATGGTTTCACCAGAATGGGGTTGATGGTGGACCATGGGAGCCCTGCAGGTACCTGGGGGTGGGGGTGGGGGTGGGGGAGGGACAAAGCATGGAAAGAGAAGAGGGTGCAAGACCAGAAAAGAGGTGTTAGAAGACAAAAGATCACCGATCTGTCTGCAATTGTGAAGTGATAGACCAATAGATTAGCTTCATCACATAAGATTCCAATAATCTTGAAGGCCTTCGTTTCCATGGCTTCAAGCAGAGCAAGATGAGAAGTAAGGGAGCCATCCCAGAGTACTCCATCAAGCTGAAGATGAAGGCCTTGTAGGTGGATGGGAGTTCAGGTGTGCCAAGGAAGGACTTTGTACGACCGAGGACGTCCAGTCAGCGGATGGCTTTGGAGGCCAAATTTGAAATGAGATTTGCCCAAGAAAGATCATGGCTGATAGTGAGACTCAGGAGTTTGAATGAATGAACTCCCTCAAGAGAATTAAGAAAGTAGAGAGGAGGGTTTGCCAGACAGTCCATTTGGAAAAGGGATAGTGAGAGTGTGAGATTTGTCAGAATTGAAAGACATAATTCCAAGTGTTTGACCAGCTTGTGATTTTGTGAAGGTCTGAAGAGAGGGAAGTGGCTGCAGCCTTCCTATCTGAAGGATGAGGGATGTCAAGGCAGAGGATGGAGTCATCAGCAAATAGGTAAAAAGGATTTCCCAGAGAGTCGGAAAGATCATTGATTAACATATTGGTAAAAGGACATATTGATAAAAGTATCCGGCGAGCAGAACCGAGTCACTGAAAACACATCACATGCACAAAAGAGCTCGTTTAGCATTCATGGCTTGTGGCATGGTATTGTGTACACTGTGGTCCTAAATGAGGAGAAAGCTTAGAAATTCAACCCAGTTTTAATAAGATAAACAATCTTAATGTTATATAATGCCCAAGTGTCTGTGCTTTCAGAAAATGTATACTTTGCTATGGGTCCTATGGATATAGTTGCTTACAAAGCATGTTTTTTTTTTAATCCAAACACAGGCTATTTTTCAAATTTTTATAGCTCATTTTTTAGAAATGGGTTACATGTATGATTGCATATGTTGTCCAAAATGGTTGAAATGCATTTTTTGTTTGATATACATCATTATACATAAGAATAGAACAATTCCTCGAAACAGTACATTTCTTATGACCTTCTGCATATCTTGGCACCTTCAAATGTGTAAAATCTCAGATGTTGCAATTTCCCCCAGTCATAGTGAAGCTTACAAAATCTTATTCCAAAAATTTGAAATGCATCTGATAGAACATCTTAAATAGCAATTTACTTCTGCATAAAGTGATGATTTAAAATGGCAAGTTTCAACATGGATCATTACTACATACCAGTTTTTAGGTTCACTTCCATGATTGGGTCAAAAATGTTAGGAAGTATGTAACAAATTGCATTTACCAAGCTGCTCCAAAATTACTGGTAGCTATAAGCTTGATTTTATAACCATAGAATAAGTTTACCAAGATGGCCCTATGATATAAAAATCATTACCAAAGGCCAGTTTGGGTTCAGTATACAGAACATCAAAGGTCGTTAGGAAGTACGTAACGTTTTAAAGAAATCTGCACTTTTAATCCTAAGATGTTAGTTTGGTTCATCACAGCATGTATTTCTCTGGTTAAGTTTATGTGCATATATATTTATGACCTGAATGAACACTGATCAATTTGTTAATTTCATATGACCTTGACCTCTTTGCTCAAGGTCAAATATCAGGTAAACCAAATATTCTCCATATATGTGGTTTGCAATTAGTGTACAATACATATCGAAGCCATCAGACCAATTTTAGAATGATATGAGTGGTTCCTTGATACAGATAATTGATAACCAACTTTGACCCTGTCAGAGCAATAGAAAGAGGAAGAATTAAGCTCTGCCCAAATAGATCTTGAATCCCCATGATGTTGGCTAACAAATGATATGCAAAACTTAATCATACAATGACTTTCATTTTTTGATCCCCCCTCCCCCCCCCGCCCCCGTGTCCTAAATGTGTACATAATACCTTGCTACAAGCCTCATACGTCATTTAAAAAGTCACGCATACTGAGCGAGAAGAGTAAAAACAAACAAGAAGCGAATACTTCGATATCGCGCGGCTGGGGGCAGTAAAAGTCTAGGTTAAGGATGATGAAACAATTTTGCAGTTATAAAATTTATGTGACATAGACACGGTGAATTAGCATGCATGATGAGAAGAGTTGTGACATTGGACAAATTTCTATTTATAGCCCTCAGAGCAAAGGGACGTATGTGGCCATAAGTGTGACAGAAGACGTGACAGAAGACACAGGACAGAATAGCCAATTATATAACAGCGCGATGTCGCTGTGCTGTAATAACCACTTCTGTCACCAAAAAAAAGAGGAATAAATCACCTCCACAAGACGTTTTAAAAACACTTCTGGTGAAAAACAATGAAGAACAACAGTTACAACGCTGCGCGTCAACTAACGGAACAGGAAGATTATCACTTCCTGCTCAGAAAATCAACTTCCGGCGTCAAACAGAAAACGATTCAGCACAAAAAAAACGTTGCTCTTCCACATTAACCCCGCCCACAATTCACCCGGCAACCTCTGCCCACAATCCACCGGGCAATCTCCGCCCACATCACACCCAACAATAAGTGTGACAGAAGACACAGGACAGAATAGCCAATTATATAACAGCGCGATGTCGCCATGCTGCAATAAAAAGGTCGATCTAATAAGATGGAAATAAATAAATAAAATACAAAATATTTCCAAACCTTTTAGAAATGCAAAACTATTGAAGCAATGAATGTACAAAAGTAATGGTTGGTGCATTGTACTTATCTCACGATGACGGGATTCCAAGTTCAAATCTCCGTATATGCTGAACCAACCATCCTTATCCTTATAATTCACCAGCAGGGGTGCCCAGCCTTCCCTGGTGCTGTTCTCATCCTGTTGGCATTTTGAACAAATCAATTTGGTCTTTTTTGTGGGTTTTTTTGTGTGGGTGCCAAAAAACGCTTACCCTACACCCACTAAGGAATGGGGTCGGAGATCACCCACTAAGGAATGGGGTGGCGGTGTTGTCCAGGAATTATAACGAGAAGAAAAAAAAAAAAGTACCGATTTGTATCATACAAAACTCGGATTTAAGTCCCAACATATCGTGTACTATGTCGTGTGCTAACCTGAAAAAATAAAAATTACTGTGAGAGTAATTACACATGTATTTTAGAGATATCTTATGTTACAGTATTCCAAACATAAAGTAATCATTTTGCTCGAAACAGTCATTGCAATCCCTCTCAAATTCTGATGAGCAAAAATTGAGCTACAACCGACACGTCACCGTGTCTGGCAGACAGAAAGTAACTGCGTTCGAGGATGCAAGATGTGCAGTGGCTTTGTGTTGCACATTTCTAACCCGCTGGAGGGGAACGCGTGGCTTGTACATTTGGCAGCGTTTGCGACACACAGACATGAACTGAGCCTCAGATACAAAGATGTTAAAATACCATGATGGTTCCTAATGTCCTTTGTAAAAAAAAAAACGGGAATGCTATTGAAACGAGCAGGGATCTGCTGGATATCCACGCAATGCAAGATGTGACCAAGTCATCAACTCTTCCCCTTCTCTCACACCCTTTCCCAAATTCTGCCTCCTGACCCAACCTCCTCCCTCCAAACAAAGAAAACACCACGATAAGCTATCTTAACACGAATATACAACTAAGCACGTATTTCGCCCAAGGTGGAAAACCCCGTTGGGGAGAGTGGCAAAATACGTTGATACAACCTCCATCATGTGACCCTTTGTCCTCCTTAGTAGACATGTAAAGTGACATTTGACCTCAAATTGTGATGCAAAGGTCCCCTTTGGCATGGAAGTTCCATAGAGTCATAGAAACAAATTTATCCAAAGACACACATCGTATCTCAAAATCCAAGATGGCCGCCGTCGACCATTTTGGAAAACATGGCCCAGTTATAGCTCATGAACCGTTTGTCAGAGAAACTATTATGATACATGTTTCCTAACTAACTTGAGGTCACTGAACTCATTTCCGGTGACAATTTTGCTTTCTGATGGATTTAAAGGTCAAATCATAGACAAAAATACATAAATGTTACATTTTTTATAAAATGTATGCGAAAAAAAAATTGTGAGAACGAGACATGACTTAACATGTCTACTATATGATGGTTAGGTCAGACCCAACTCAGAAATGGTTATCTCATGCTGAATTTAACTACACAAGAGTTAGTCACATAATGTATCTATGTTATGTGACCTTTAATTTTTACTTTTTACTTTCAGGTTCAAAGTGACTAATCCAAATGAGATCCAATAACTGTGAAAGCACGCCTGCCACGATGGACTGGAGCCTATTTTTATATGTCAATCAGACGAGACTCATAATCCAACTTCGGATCCCTCATCATCTGTAAAATTGAGAAACAATCCTGAAAGACTTTCAGCCACTTACAGACGGGTTGTGAACAATATCCAGGAACTCAATGAATTAGGTGAGCTGCCTGATTTTGTATTCGTAGAGAATACTGGTGACAGTGATACTCAGAATATAGTGCAGCTGATGATGTCTAATCATGTAGTGTGGCACAAAGCTTGCAGGAATGCTGTCGACAATCAGAAAGTGCAGAGAGCCAGGAATAAGCATCAAGGACAAGCGTCATTTAGCCCGGTAAAAACTCGTGCAGCCAGGTCAGTCACACAGACATCACCCTCCACATCTTCGAGCGAACCAGTTGACACTCCGTATCTCTTTCGTGATGAAGTGGGCAATAAGAAAGAGCTCAGAAAAGCTGCTACACTTGGCTTGGATAAAAAAAAAATCAATGACTGTGCTCAGCTGTTGGGCGACAAACGACTGTTGTCTAAACTGTCTGCTGGTGACTTGATCGCTATCAATGCCATCTATCATCGTGCGTGCCTGACTCGGCTGTATAGGAAAGTGGAGACGGTTGGATGTGACATCAGTGATAGTCATAACACGCAGGTGATGCGAGCACATGTTCTCAATGAGTTACTTGACTTTATTGAAGATAACCGTCGTTCAGGGGAGTCACAAGCAATGGCTCACTTGACGACCCTTTATGATAAGCGTATTGCTGCTCTCGGCTTTCCCAACATCAAATGCAATACAACACGCCTTAGAGAGGACATTGAGCGCATGATTCCTGACATCAAGGCAGTAAAGATTAACTGTTGCTGGTCTCTTGTTTTCGACGAAGACCTATCCAAAGCTATAGTTGATATGAAAGACAACACATCAACTGAAGTCTCCACCCTGCACAAAGCAGCCAAGATCCACCGTCGAGAATATCTTCAAATGCGGCAAGCTTTTACGGGTTCCTTCTCAACCCCATCTGAAGCTGAATCAATCCCAACCACTCTGCGTTCATTCCTGTACATGCTTCTTGATGGACCATCTATCGATCAGCCATCTCCTGGATCTAAGAAGTCCAAGGCTGCAACCTCAATTTAGCTAGAAAACATGTGTCATAATAGATTCTATGACAAACGGTTCATGAGCTATGACTGGGCCACGTTTTCCAAAATGGTCGACGGCGGCCATCTTGGATTTTGAGATATGACGTGTGTCTTTGGATAAATTTGTTTCTATGACCCGAAGGAACTTCCATGCCAAAGGGGGCATTTGCATCATGATTTGAAGTCAACACCCTATATTGTGCACTTAACATGTCTACTACCTGTCAAGTGTGGTTGAGATTGGATAACAACGACCGAACGTATCGCGATCAAAAAACAAGACAGACAGACAGACAGAAACCAAATTGCATATTTTCGTGTGATGCTGTATTAAAATAAGGGAATTTTCTGTATGTGTGCATGTTTGTGTGTGATCATTATATAATCACGAACGGCTAGGCTAATCTGGGGAGACGACTTGCAATTTTCACCTGTACGTGTGGAATCGTGCAACTGGTTTAACGACTGATCCCTGCTTACGGAGGGAGCATTGACAACACATTTTGCATGGAAGGATTCTAAAAGCAAAAACAATGACAATAAAACAGTCAAGTAAATTTTTTCCTGAAAGAACACCACGCTCCCAGATACCTCAACTGTTCAGCACCTCCTTCCAGCTACAATGTGTTGCAGAATGTCTAAGTAACCGTCACAAGTTTGGATGAATACAGGTACAATATTTAACATACCAACCTGATGTCAAACGGTGCCACTTGAGGGTTTCTGCTTTTCACCCGTACCGTTAACATTTGGACGGCTGTGCTCGTCTCGGCCGACAGGGTGTGACGCCGCGCCTCTGCCAGCTCAAGGTGGGCATCTCTCTGCAGGGCCACATTGACACTGTACGCCGCAGTGCAAACCACCCACGAGTCTGTAACAACAACACGTCCCTCTGGGGGGCCCCGTGAAAACTTGTCGATGCGACAAAACTCTGTGTTAAGCAACAAAGCAGCCGCTCGCCAGCCTGCACCTGCCGGCGCCTGGATCTCCAGGCTATGCGCCAGCGGGTGCCCGTCCCAGCTGTTGCGGCGCCATGCCAATCCCACAAGGGCAGCCCAGATTGGCAAGCCAAAAGCCACCGCAAGAAAGGCCCGCCAAACGAAGGTATCGGGAAGTGTAGAAAACAGATTCTTGTGAGGTGCCGCCACTCCCAGACCCAGGTAATAAACTGCACACACAATGTAACGATAACGTTTTCAACAGCAAATCATGTAAACTCATTACACATCGGAAACAGCATAACACTCCACCAGTCACCTTCTTATTTTGAATGCAGCACATGGCTGGTTGCATCATTTGCTGGGGAGCAGCTGTGCACTGCTGAGACAATGCCCCCTGTAGATTAAAGCAGGAATTAGTAATTTGTTCACGGTGCCGGCAAAAGCTTGCCTACTCTTCACGAAGGACACAGTGGGATCTCTAACATCTACCAACTAATGCCGGTTGATGGAATGCCCAGTTCAACGTCCATCCGAGGGACGGCACACACACACACCAATACCTAGCCATGCCTGCAAGGGTGATAGTTTATTATCTGGATCAAGATTCAAACCCAGGCGAGACACTCGGAGGTGAGTGTGCATACCTCAATGGCCGAGGCTTTCCCAGCAATCCAACCAGTTACCTAATGAAAGGTGGCATTTTCAGGAAGTCAGAATCGCACTAATTGGTTTCTTGGTTTTAGAATCCATTTTGTTGCAAACATAGGGTGAGGAAGTTACATTGGCAGAGCTGATGAGTTCATGATTTCATGGAACATCCTTAAAACTAGCTGACCCCTCAAAATGATAGAGATGGCAACTCACAAAAAGGCAAAAATGAGTGAAGTAGCAGTGCAGCGGCCGTACGGCGCATGTGGAAGCGAACAAAGTCCAGGTCCTCGCTGCCTAAGAAACCAGCTAGGAGGCCATGGACGGTAATGCCCGCAGAGCGAAACTCAGTCGGTGTGAGCAGGAAGCAAATGGCAAACAGCAAGTAAGCAAAAGTGAAGACTGCTTCGGGCGATTCCATGTCAACTGTAAGAAAGAGCGTAAAAGGTTTCAATATTCTGTGAAAATTTAACTCGCAGAGGAATCAGATGAAAGGTTAAGCTAAAGGGTTAAAGAATTACAATCACATGGACAAAATATTGTAAACATAAAAATAACACAATGGTGTCTGCCATATTACAAAGTGGGAACAGCATCCATTTTTCAATTAAAAGAATATACTCGTACATATGTTTTGTTACAGTAGTTGTTACAGGTTTGTTACAGTAGTCCTGTAATGTCCATCTTGCATTCCCCATGTTCCCCACCCCATCCCTCTCCCATCCACAGATCTCCTAATGTCTCTGTTCCCCACTGTGTTGTCCTTCCCACTCCCGCCCCTCTTGTCTCATGCCCCCCCCCCTTGGTGTGCGTTGTGTGTTAGCTCTCATACGAGCCTCGACAAGGTATACAAAAAAAAAACAAAAAAAAAATGTAGAACCACACAAGTAAAATGGATTACTGTAACACAAAGCACAATAACTAGAGTTCTGGTTACCTTCACCACCAATGGTGGACAGAGGTTGTTTTCACCACTGTCTGCATGTCTGTCTGTGAATAGGATATCTCAAAAAGTTATGGATGGATTCAGACGAAAAAAAAAAAAAAAAACAGTGGACAGATTGGGTGCACAATAAGGACTAATTGATTGTTTGTTTATTTATTTTTAAAGGACGAATTAAAAAAAAAATTTAACGTGATTCTTCACCATTGAGAGATGGAGCCAAAAACTATGTATATCATGATATTTCAAAAAAGTTGTGGACCAGTTATGACAAAACCAGGTGGATGAGTTTGCAAGGTGACGAGAACAAGCGGATTGGATTTTGGTTCAGATCTGGCCTATCAGTGGCATACAAAACGTGAATTGTTCAACCTAACGGAGGTATACGCTCTACTGAGTGCCGTTCTACTTTGCTCTGTTTTGCCAAGTGTCACTCTATCAGTGATTTTTCATTAACTTGCCAAAACGAAGTTTTTGCAAGATATGTAAGTCAGCTTGTACGTTTTTTTTGTTTGTTTGTTTGTTTGTTTGTCTGTAATCACGTATAAAAAATTCTGCAGAGCACAGTTATCATTGGAAATTTTTGTAACTTCGCATATCAGAGGCCTATAGAGGTCCCTTTCAGTGCACAAAATTTTGAAGGTCAAGGTCAAAGGTCAAGGTCACTTTGTCGCAAATCAGGGGAGTCGACGAAACCCTTATTTTTTGAGTAATTTTGATCGGATCGTCTTCAAACTTCATGGGAATATAGTTCATGGTCTGGCGCTCAGCTGATTAATTTTTGGTGGCGATTGGCCTTGACCTTCATAGTTAGAGCCTAAGGTCAAACATATTTGACCCCAAGGTCAAATTTTCAAGTTTTAGGAACCATATCGTGTAGTCCCTCAAATTGAACACCTCGATGAGTGCTTTCTAGATATGTCAAGCTTGAGACATTATGACGTCATTTGGTGACGTTATGAGGCAAAAGCATATTTTTCATGGTTACTCTGTAGAACGATTCTCATCGGAATCTCTCGTAGGCAGATATTCCTCAAGGAGTCGCTCCTGGTGGATAGCAGCTCTGTTCACCTCAGTGTGACCTTAAAGAAGTCACACGTGGTCACCTTTTGGCAAGATACGGGTCACCCTGCGGGTGACATTGGTTTATTTGTTTGTTTGTCTGTCCGCTCACCTCCAGTCCAAACCGCTCAGCTGATCATTCTGAAATATTCGGAGATTGCAGGTACATCCCTGCAACGGTCGATCAATGTGTTCGACATCGGCCAGATTTCTAAAATTGACTTGAAATTTGAACAGAATTTGCATATCAGGTCAACTAATTCAACCACAAATTATTTTAAAAGTCAAAAGGTCAACATATGATTAATTTTGAAAACCGAGAGATACAGAGAAAAACTATACATATCATATCTCAGAAAGTTGTGGACCAGTTAAGACAAAACTTGGTGGATGAGGTTGTTAGGTGACAAGAACCAGCAGATTAGATGCGAGTTCAGGTCTGGATTCAGATCTGGCCCATCAGTGGGATACAAAACATAAACTGTTCAGCCTGGCAGAGGTACGTGCTCTCCCGAGTGCCACACCAGTTTTGAATGCAACATCTCAGCTCATGGAAGAGTAAGATGGCAGAGGGTAAGAAGGCAATGAACTGATAGTGGGGCAGCAGTTGGACACAAGCAAAGGGGATGAATGAATAGGAAAAGAGGAGAGGAGAGGAGGAAACAAAGTAACTTACACGTAACAAAGTTTGGTTAGGTTAGGGTTAACGGTGGTTTAGAAGATCACGGGTAGAGACGGGGATGACATGAGAGGGTGGTGCATTGCCGGAAAGAGTGGAATTAAAGTCTCCAGAATGCAATTCCACAAAAAGGAGAAGAGACGAACAAGTGAGTGAAGGTTGGTTCGGGGTCAGGGTTAGGGACCTCCCCTTCCCAATCTTGACATTCCAATTCTGATGTACCTAACCCAAAACCCCTCCTTGCTTCGCGTCCTCACTCTCCCCTCTCTCCCCCACCTCCTCCTCAATCTCCCATCCCCCCTACTCGACGATCTCCCCGGAGATGTGGAGGTCGGGGAGCGAGGGAACGGGTGGAGGTCGGAGGAGCGAGGAACAGGGTGGAGGTCGGAGGAGCGAGGAACAGGGTGGAGGTCGGAGGAGCGAGGAACAGGGTGGAGGTCGGAGGAGCGAGGAACAGGGTGGAGGTCGGAGGAGCGAGGAACAGGGTGGAGGTCGGAGGAGCGAGGAACAGGGTGGAGGTCGGAGGAGCGAGGAACAGGGTGGAGGTCGGAGGAGCGAGGAACAGGGTGGAGGTCGGAGGAGCGAGGTACAGGGTGGAGGTCGGAGGAGCGAGGAACAGGGTGGAGGTCGGAGGAGCGAGGAACAGGGTGGAGGTCGGAGGAGCGAGGAACAGGGTGGAGGTCGGAGGAGCGAGGAACAGGGTGGAGGTCGGAGGAGCGAGGAACAGGGTGGAGGTCGGAGGAGCGAGGAACAGGGTGGAGGTCGGAGGAGCGAGGAACAGGGTGGAGGTCGGAGGAGCGAGGAACAGGGTGGAGGTAGGAGGAGCGAGGAACAGGGTGGAGGTCGGAGGAGCGAGGAACAGGGTGGAGGTCGGAGGAGCGAGGAACAGGGTGGAGGTCGGAGGAGCGAGGAACAGGGTGGAGGTCGGAGGAGCGAGGAACAGGGTGGAGGTCGGAGGAGCGAGGAACAGGGTGGAGGTCGGAGGAGCGAGGAACAGGGTGGAGGTCGGAGGAGCGAGGAACAGGGTGGAGGTCGGAGGAGCGAGGAACAGGGTGGAGGTCGGAGGAGCGAGGAACAGGGTGGAGGTCGGAGGAGCGAGGAACAGGGTGGAGGTCGGAGGAGCGAGGAACAGGGTGGAGGTCGGAGGAGCGAGGAACAGGGTGGAGGTCGGAGGAGCGAGGAACAGGGTGGAGGTCGGAGGAGCGAGGAACAGGGTGGAGGTCGGAGGAGCGAGGAACAGGGTGGAGGTCGGAGGAGCGAGGGAAAGGGTGGAGGTCGGAGGAGGGATCCTGTTTTGCCCGGCAATTGCCAGGTACTTCCCCCCCCCCTTCCCCCTTTTATACATGGTATCGGCGCATTTAAGAGCAAGGACACAGAGAAGACGAAGACACAACATTACAAAGGGAACAGCAGGAGAAAGGGGAAACACCAATAGCAGGGTGGAGGGAGAAGGTAGACAGACAGCCAAACAAAGGATGCAGGTAACGATGAGGGTTAAGGGAGAACATAAGGAGTGGGCAAGATGGATACATATGCAAAATTTTGGGAGGGGTTGGGTTGGTTTAACGCGTGAAGAAAAGATCATGATTTGGGATGGGAGATGACTTGAGATGGTGAAGAATAGCAGTCTTGAAGACCTTGAGGGAAGAATGAGATTGAAAAAAAGTGTGGAAGGTGGTTCCACAGGTTGAGAAAAAAAAAAAAAAGAGGAATAAATGAGTGGAGGCGAGCAGTGTTCTGGATTTCGGCAGTTCCACTAGAAGGGGGTTGCTGGTGGACGAGGTGCATCCTGCAGAAGATACTTGGGGGTGGGGGGGGTAACAAAGTACGGAGAGGACAGAGGGTCAGGTCAGGTCAGGTATGGGAGCATGTGCCAGAACAGCACGTCGCTGCGTCCACTTTCCGCCGGTACTCCAGGGGCCTCCGTCTGGCCATCCCCCAGGCAGATGCCAGGCCCATCCCCATCTCCTTGAGATGATGGTCAACCTGTTGCAACCATGAGGCACGTGGTCGACCCACTGGCCTCCTCCACTCATGAGACTCCCTCGCTGAGAGAATCTGGTGAGCAGGATCAGAGTCAGGAAAACGAGCCACATGTCCATACAGCCGCAACTGACGCTCACGGACTATGCAGGTAACAAATCTCATCCGAGTCTCTCTCAGCAACCGCTCGTTGGACACAAAATCCGACCAGCGATAGCCAAGGATTCTCCGAAGAGACCTGGTACCAAAGGAATTAAGTCTCCGTCTCAGATCCTTGGTCAGAGTCCAAGTCTCGCACCCATAGAGCAAGACTGGAAGTACCAAGGACCTGAAGACTCGGACTTTCGTCATCCCGCACAGGTACCGGCAGCGCCACACCCCATGATCCAGTGAATCCATGACTCCCCAGGCCCGACCCAGACGTCTATTGACCTCTGACTCGCAGCCAGCAGAGACATGAATATCACTGCCAAGGTAAGTGAATCTCTCCACGACCTCAACATCCTCACCACAAACAGACACAGACAGGACAGCAGCATCCAAGATGTCACCGAAAGCCTGGATCTTAGTTTTGACCCAAGAAACCCGTAATCCCAACGGCTCCGACTCCTCATTCAGCACCTCGAGGGCCCCCAAGAGGATGTCTAAAGTCTCCGCAAAGATGACTGCATCATCTGCAAAGTCAAGGTCCGAGATCTTGACATTCCCAAATGACGCACCGCAACTTGATCTCTCTGACATCCTCCCTAGAATCCAGTCCATACAAGTGCTGAAAAGTGTGGGGGCAAGTACACATCCCTGACGAACTCCAGTAACAACTGGAAATAAGTCAGAGATGGTACCACCACACTTCACAGCACTCTCAGTACCAGAGTAGAGTTCAGACATCAGATCGATCAGTTTTGGTGGCACCCCACGAAGACCAAGAATCCTCCAGAGGACATCCCCATTCACCGAATCGAACGCTTTACAGAGATCAACATAGGCTGCAAGCAGCCCCTGCCGAAACTCTCGACTGCGTTCGGTGAGGACACAAAGTGCAAGGATACGGTCAATCGTTGACCTCTTTGGTGTAAAGCCTGACTGCTCTGGACGCTGGTGCTCAAGCAGATGGTGGCGAACCCTATCAAGAATTATCCGAGCAAAGACCTTGCCCGGCACTGAGAGCAGCGTCACCCCTCGGTAGTTGTTGCAGTCTTGGCGATCACCCTTCCCTTTCCAGAGAGGGACAACAAGGTCCCTCTTCCAGTCAGTTGGGATGATGCCTGTGTTCCAGGCAGAGCACAAAACTGCATGCAACGACACGAGTGCAGCATTTCCACCAGCCTTGAGAAGTTCTGCATGGATGCCACAGATCCCTGGAGCTTTGCCCCGTTTCAACTGGTTCACCGCAGCCCGTGTTTCCACAAGCGTAGGTGGACCACAGTTGATTCGAGGGTCAGCAACAGGGATTGTAACACCCTTGACGTCCAACTCGACAGTTGGGGGATCAGCCTGGTACAACCGCTCAAAGTAACCGGCCCAGCGGGCCTTCACTTCAGACTCCTCTGTCAAGAGCCTACCACTCTCTGCTCGAACTGTAGTGCTCCGAGGGATGGGCTTGGATGAACGTAATGCGCGAATTCCCCTGTAAGCGGGACGAGAATCACCTGTCCACAGGTGATGCTCTACCCCCTCACAGATTCCTCGCACATAGGCCTCCTTGTCCACCCTCAGTGCACGTACAGTTTTACGCCTCAGCTCCCTGAACAGCTCAGCTCTGCCATTCAGCCTGGCCCTGCGACTCTGGTCAATGGTATCCAGTGTCCCTTGAGAGACAAAATTCTTCTTTGCCCTGCGGTGAGCTCCAAGGCATCCACCGGCAACATCAAGGACGGTGGTCTTGAAGGCGCTCCACAACTCTTCAGGACCCCCAAAGCACCCAGACCCCCCAAGTGTCCACTCAGCCTGTTCGCAAACTCCTCAGCTACTCTCTCATCCCTGAGCTTGGCAACATCCAGCCTCGGCTGGGATGGTACCATTCTCCAGGATTTAAGGTGCAGCTTTAGAGTTGCTACAACAAGCCTGTGGTCAGTATTGAGGAACTGAGCACTCCGGTAGACCCTGCAGTTCTGGATCATCCTCCAACGACCGTCAATGAGGACATGGTCAATCTCCTTTGCCACACCGCCAGCATTGGAATACCAAGTCCAGCGATGAGCTTGTGGGCGCTGAAACCATGAACCAGCCACCCTAAGTCCATGACTTCTTGCAAAGTCAAGGAACTTAGTGCTATTCTGGTTCATAGTTCCTGACCCATGGGGACCAACACACACCTCATAACCATCCCTATCAGTTCCAGTCGATGCATTGAAATCCCCCAAGACTAGAAGTGTATCTCGTCTGGGGCACTGATCAACCACAGACTCGAGTGTGGCGTAGAATGCATCCTTCACGGTGAGATCACTCGCCTCAGTCGGAGCATAAACAGAGACCAGGGAAATGACACCTAAGGAGTGACGAATCCTTAATCTCATAATACGCTCGTTGACCGGTGTTACCTCAATTATCATTGGGGTCAGCTTATTGGACACAGCTACAGCAACTCCTTGGGTATGGTAACCATCAGAGCGACCAGACCAATAGTAGGTGTAACCACCCACCATTATCTCGCCGCAATCCGGTCTCCGAACCTCAGAGAGAGCTGCAATCCCGATGTCCAAACGCTCGAGCTCAGATGATAACAGAGACAGGTGATCATCCTCTCAGGGATAGGACATTCCAGGCACCCACCCGAAGGGACTGCCTCAGGTTAACCCAAGGAGACCGCCGTCTGGTGGATGACACCTCTGCACCACTCCGACACACTCTCCCGCAATCTGACCCAGGGATGTTACCCCGTGGTTTCCCTCCTATCATCAAAGATTGGGGGTCCCGAAGGCTTTGCCCCAATCCCGTCATCCGGTGAGCTGCCCTGCGAAGGGAAGCTGCACAGGAGATACTCCCACGGAGTGGGTTTTCAGATTTTTTTGCGTTTTTGCGTTTTGCGGAATGAAGGGTTTTACGGTGGCCGGAGTGCAAATCCTGCCCGGAGTGCAAATCCGGAGTGCAACCTCCTAATAAGAAGTGACCCAACTGCAGGAGGACGTCCGCAGACACAGTTGGGCACTAGATATGGATTGCCGTTGGCTCACAAGGAGCTCCTCCGCCCTTTGACAGGTTTTGTTTTTAATCCTGCTGTGTGTCCATATCCAAACACCCTCCTCACCAGAAAACCTGGTGGGGGAGACGGTTTAGTCGCCGACAACCCGACCATGGAACAGGTTAGTACAGGTTTACATGGTACCTGTAGCAGGTCACAGATCGAACCTGACCTGACCTGACCCGGACAGAGGGTGCAAGACCAGAAATGAGGTAGATGAAGACAGAGACACCATCGACCAGTGACGATGGTGAAGTGATATGTCCATAGACTGAGTTTCATTGCGAGAGATACCAATGATCCTAAATGCCTTGGTTTCCACAGCGTCAAGCTGAGAAAGGTGAGAGGAGGGAGCACCGGCCCAGAGGGGAGAGCAGGACTCCATCAAGGAGAGAGGGCCTTGTAGGTGGATTACAAATATTGATAATCTGTCACAATTATTCAACACCAGCTTAAGAACGTTTTCCCAGAACAGAGGAAATTTAAATTCCATTGCACTGCATTGGCCAAACATCATCGAAACAATTTCCTCGAGTCGTTCCTGGATGGGGATAGGGAGAGCTCTTACAGCAATCAAGTAATCTCATTAAAACAGCAAAAAGATTCAATATACTCATTTGTTCAGAAGCACACACACAAACATACACGTAGTCTCAATGTGACTTGCCTCAGCAAAAGCAAGAAAGTAGTGATAATGCCAATCAGATGTCTCCCACAATGATAATCCCACAAGAAGAAGAAAAATTAAATAATCATCCATGTTGTACTGTTGTGGGGCCGGGTGTCGGCGGCGAGCACAACCGCTAGGTGAAACAGTAGTCAGCTCCACCGAACACCCGGAATCTAGATCGTGCTTCTCGGAGAACTCCGAAAGGCACGGGTCCCTTACAGGACCGTGAATCGCCAATAATTTGACCGCGTGGGATAGGGTTAATTGCCAAACTTCAATATACCTAAAAAGTCACGCGGCAAGCTACCGGGGAATTCACACCCTCGACGGAGCTCGAGCGGGACGAGCAGTTACCGTGCTCGAAACGTGCGTAACCAGAGCGGATGATTACCAAGACCCGTCGATCCAAATACACAATTGACCATTTCCCAACACGCACCGTGCTAAGCCAATGAAAGAAGCACAGAAATGAGCTGGTACATTCAACAATAGGGGTATTTATTTTACAATAATCGGGGAGGGGAAGCACACAAAGAGCAGAGTTATCACGACTATAAGAAATGCAATGTACAATGAGCAAATAAAGCACTTACACGGTTGTGACTTGGAGACAGGGCCCAAGGACACACACACGCACACACAAATGCCCAGAAAGAGATGGGCCTCGTCAGCTCGGAGGGAAGACGGGCTGAGGGAAGAGAAGCTAGCTTGGACCTGTCCACCTCGTGTGGTTCTCGACGATCTTGGGGGTAACGGGACTCGAACCCGCAACACGAGGCTGCTCCAAGCACCAGGTACGGAGGGTAGCGTCGGGCGTTGGCACGCTCCTCCGGCTTGCAGGCAGGCGACACGAGATGATCTCCCGAGTTGAGATGGCGACCGCCCACATCAATGCGCCAGACGAGACGCCTCGGATCCATGCTATACAGTCGGCTGCAGACCCGGACAGAGACGCGCACCCGAGCAGGCTGGACTGAGACGCGCACCCGAGCAGGCTGGACTGAGACGCGCACCCGAGCAGGCTGGACTGAGACGCGCACCCGAGCAGGCTGGACTGAGACGCGCACCCGAGCAGGCTGGACTGAGACGCGCACCCGAGCAGGCTGGACTGAGACGCGCACCCGAGCAGGCTGGACTGAGACGCGCACCCGAGCAGGCTGGACTGAGACGCGCACCCGAGCAGGCTGGACTGAGACGCGCACCCGAGCAGGCTGGACTGAGACGCGCACCCGAGCAGGCTGGACTGAGACGCGCACCCGAGCAGGCTGGACTGAGACGCGCACTCGAGCAGGCTGGACTGAGACGCGCACTCGAGCAGGCTGGACTGAGACGCGCACTCGAGCAGGCTGGACTGAGACGCGCACTCGAGCAGGCTGGACTGAGACGCGCACTCGAGCAGGCTGGACTGAGACGCGCACTCGAGCAGGCTGGACTGAGACGCGCACTCGAGCAGGCTGGACTGAGACGCGCACTCGAGCAGGCTGGACTGAGACGCGCACTCGAGCAGGCTGGACTGAGACGCGCACTCGAGCAGGCTGGACTGAGACGCGCACTCGAGCAGGCTGGACTGAGACGCGCACTCGAGCAGGCTGGACTGAGACGCGCACTCGAGCAGGCTGGACTGAGACGCGCACTCGAGCAGGCTGGACTGAGACGCGCACTCGAGCAGGCTGGACTGATACGCGCACTCGAGCAGGCTGGACTGAGACGCGCACTCGAGCAGGCTGGACTGAGACGCGCACTCGAGCAGGCTGGACTGAGACGCGCACTCGAGCAGGCTGGACTGAGACGCGCACTCGAGCAGGCTGGACTGAGACGCGCACTCGAGCAGGCTGGACTGAGACGCGCACTCGAGCAGGCTGGACTGAGACGCGCACTCGAGCAGGCTGGACTGAGACGCGCACTCGAGCAGACTGGACCCAATCATTTGCTTCTCCTTTGTCGCTTTTCTTTTGGGGCCCGTCCGCTCCCGTGGCCTGCTCCCATTGGGTGGACGGCGTGTCGCGGCCCCGCCTTCTTGCCAAGGACCGCCCCGACTCTGTTCTGCTCGTCGCCCATTGGCCGGAAAACGACGCATACCCTTATTTGGCACGCAGCTGAAGCAAAACGCTTTGTGACCATATACGTACGAAATCCACACCAAAACGCACACCGCCTGGAGCATGGAATCCCAGACACGTCCGCATGCCAGAGAATGCCGAGAGCAGAGTGTTGTTGTTGTTGTTGTTGTTGTTGTTGTTGTTGTTGTTGTTGGTGATGTAAAATGTAAAAATCCTATCGATCAAAATAACTCCGCAGCGCACATACATTTAATTCCCATTAGACGAGGGACGAGGCCCTCACAAGAAACACATACCTACGGATATAACTTAGCTATAAGGACTCTGGCTGTTGTGTGCAGTAAACTTCCAAATTGGTAACGCTACCACGTATGTTCATCACGAGGAGAAAGTAAAGGTCCCAAAGTCAGAGACAACTACAGTACACACTGCAACTGTAAAAGTAAAAGGAATGTTTGTACTGTACTGCATTGTACTGTACTGCATTGTACTGTACTGTGATGTACTGTACTGCATTGTACCGCACTGTACTGTACTGCGCTGTACTGCACTGCATTGGACTGCACTGTATTGCATTGTACTGTACTGCATTGTACTGCACTGTACTGCACTGCATTGGACTGCACTGTATTGCATTGTACTGTACTGCATTGTACTGCACTGTACTGCACTGTATTGAACTGTACTGCATTGTACTGTACTGTACTGTACTGTACTGCATTGTACTGCATTGTACTGTACTGTACTGCATTGTACTGTACTGTACTGCATTGTACTGTACTGTACTGCATTGTACTGTACTGTACTGCATTGTACTGTACTGTACTGCATTGTACTGCAATGCACTGCACACGGAAATTCGACACGAGGGCATCAAGCATCCGCTCACATTTCCGTGAACAACCAGGTACCAGGTATCAGGACAAGGTATCAGGTACCAGGTACCCCTCCATACCCAGTGGTTCTCGGTGTGCCTCGAATTGTACTTGAACCCCATTTACCGTTGTTGCTGCCACAACCTTTCCAAGGATTCATTGACCGCATTCCTCGTGTGAGTGAAGGACACGACCTCCTCGCCCCAATGTCCCACCTCAAGGTGGTTCATGTGGAGCAGGTTTTTGTCAGAAGTGACTTCACAAACAAATACGGGGGATCTCAAAATGATACCAATGGGCGGTTCAAGGCCAAAATGCCGGACAAAACCTTGGGATTTTAATTTATAAACATCATACCTTGGATAACAGAACTCAACAGGACCGTGTCACAGTTCCGCCACCAAACTAAGTTTATTCCTTCACATTCCTTATTCCTTTGCCTTCATTCGCTAATTAATTAATTGAGTGATAACCTCATTCTTTCCAGACGATCAATGATATCTGTACCGATGTAACACATATATTACTCCTCAGGATGTGCGGCTAGTGGGACATTTTGTAAAAAAAATACACTAAAAGCTTTAATTAAAATTTTAAAAATGAAAACGCTAACTACACCGCTGGGAGATCACACACACAATGTACCGCCAACTACACCGCTGGGAGATCACACAGCGTATAATTTAGAAAAAGCTTCACCGACAGGTGGACAACGGAGTTCCATAGTCGGGGCTATTGGTTTCAATTAGAAAAGAGAAACAATTCAGGACAAAACTTCAGAATTTCCTTCAATCAACTCTTGGCTCCAAGTGCCGCTGATATTACTGGATGGACGTCTTCGTAAAATGGTTTCGGTCGAGTGTCGCAAGTTCCTCAGTGTCGAACTGGCGCGACATTGTGTGAAGCTGTAAAATAAATAACAATAATAATAATAATCGCGAACGTAGTGAGCTTCATACTCAACGCGTGCACATGAGAGAATACGAAACAACAACAACAACAACAACAACAACAACAACAACAACAACAACAACAACAACAACAACAACAACAACAACAACAACAACAACAACAACAACAACAACAACAACAACAACAACAACAACAACAACAACAACAACAACAACACGATACTCTGGCAATTTGGAACAGTGTCGTCGGCTACGACCCTTTTGCTTCCGGTTTTTGTCATGGGGAATGATGCGTCCGTGGAGATCAAGGCATCGTCGGAGACATGAAAGACCCAAATATCAGACATGGTGTAGATTTCCTCCGCTGATTTTAATAAAGATATCTCCCGCATCATCAAAAAATAATTTTTAATGGTGATTTCCATTATTTGATCGCTGATCCCGAATCCAGGCCGAAGTAACCGGAGATTGCAGCATCGAATGTAATCAGTCGACGTTCGCGTTCTCGGCTTTGCCTATTCCATGTTAAAAACATTAATATCGAGGAGCTCCGCTCCACAGACGAGGTTGTTTTATCATTGGGGTTAGGTTAGGTTAACCCACTGGTTATCAAAACGGTTAATAACCGGACGTAACCTGGACATGAATCCATACATGAACTCCTTCGTTGATTTGTGAAGGGATTTTAATTTACCTCACTGAATGTCACTTTGTCCTACTTCGTGTATTATTTAGTTTATTAATTAGTTGTGTAGTTCATGTGAGTCACGTGATCATAAATACAAGGAACATCAACGCAGGAAAAGATCAATTAAGTCTGCGCGACCATGCCAACATTTTGGGAGAACAGTACAGTACGGTACAGTGCTGTACAGTACAGTACAATACTCTACTCGCCCCAATCCCCACATTCCAAGATACCGACAGTTATGACAACCATTTCCCCAAGTCCACGTTTGTGAATCCTCTCGCTATGAATTGTTACAAAGATGGATTTTGTGTTTTGGTACAAAACGAATTTTTAATCCTTTGTGTGGCGTTTCGAGAAGAAGAAGAAGAATGTGATCACGTGTGCGGAAGTGTTTTGATCACGTGCCGTTCGAGATCTCAGCGAGAAATCTTTCGAGGATGTGCGGGCCGGGCGTGTTGTGTGGCGTTTCGAGAGAAAGAAGAAGAAGAAGAAGAAGGTGGTGATCACGTGCGCGGAAGTGTCTTGGACACGTGCTGTGCGAGATCTCGTAAAAGCGAGAGATCTTTGGAGGATGTGCGGGCCGGGCGTGTTGTGCGAGTTGTGAGTTCGGGCCTCATCTCTGTGAATCGGCGAGTCATGGCGAACGCTGTGGAAATGCAGGAAAAAGTAAACACCGCCCTCAATGAGATGTTGGAAACGTTGGACAAGGAGCATATTCGAAAGATGCAGGTAATTGTCTAACTCTTGGTTTGTCCGCGTCATAACCTTGGAGGTAATTGTCTAACTCTTGGTTTGTCCGAGTCATGACCTTGGAGGTAATTGTCTAACTCTTGGTTTGTCCGCGTCATGACCTTGGAGGTAATTGTCTAACTCTTGGTTTGTCCGCGTCATAACCTTGGAGGTAATTGTCTAACTCTTGGTTTGTCCGCGTCATAACTTTGGAGGTAATTGTCTAACTCTTGGTTTGTCCGAGTCATAACCTTGGAGGTAATTGTCTAACTCTTGGTTTGTCCGCGTCATAACCTTGGAGGTAATTGTCTAACTCTTGGTTTGTCCGAGTCATAACCTTGGAGGTAATTGTCTAACTCTTGGTTTGTCCGAGTCATAACCTTGGAGGTAATTGTCTAACTCTTGGTTTGTCCGCGTCATAACCTTGGAGGTAATTGTCTAACTCTTGGTTTGTCCGAGTCATAACCTTGGAGGTAATTGTCTAACTCTTGGTTTGTCCACGTCATAACCTTGGAGGTAATTGTCTAACTCTTGGTTTGTCCACGTCATAACCTTGGAGGTAATTGTCTAACTCTTGGTTTGTCCACGTCATAACCTTGGAGGTAATTGTCTAACTCTTGGTTTGTCCACGTCATAACCTTGGAGGTAATTGTCTAACTCTTGGTTTGTCCGAGTCATAACCTTGGAGGTAATTGTCTAACTCTTGGTTTGTCCGCGTCATAACCTTGGAGGTAATTGTCTAACTCTTGGTTTGTCCGAGTCATAACCTTGGAGGTAATTGTCTAACTCTTGGTTTGTCCGCGTCATAACCTTGGAGGTAATTGTCTAACTCTTGGTTTGTCCGCGTCATAACCTTGGAGGTAATTGTCTAACTCTTGGTTTGTCCGAGTCATAACTTTGGAGGTAATTGTCTAACTCTTGGTTTGTCCGAGTCATAACCTTGGAGGTAATTGTCTAACTCTTGGTTTGTCCGCGTCATAACCTTGGAGGTAATTGTCTAACTCTTGGTTTGTCCGAGTCATAACCTTGGAGGTAATTGTCTAACTCTTGGTTTGTCCGCGTCATAACCTTGGAGGTAATTGTCTAACTCTTGGTTTGTCCGCGTCATAACCTTGGAGGTAATTGTCTGTGTTGGACCTTTTGTTGTGGCGTTGAAAATCTGAAAAGGGAAACGATTGGGATGATGATGTGGAGTGAAACGATTGGGATGATGATGTGGAGTGAAACGATTGGGATGATGTGGAGTGAAACGATTGGGATGATGATGTGGAGTGAAACGATGGGGATGATGATGTGGAGTGAAACGATGGGGATGATGATGTGGAGTGAAACGATGGGGATGATGATGTGGAGTGAAACGATGGGGATGATGATGTGGAGTGAAACGATGGGGATGATGATGTGGAGTGAAACGATGAGGATGATGATGTGGAGTGAAACGATGAGGATGATGATGTGGAGTGAAACGATGAGGATGATGATGTGGAGTGAAACGATGAGGATGATGATGTGGAGTGAAACGATGGGGATGATGATGTGGAGTGAAACGATGGGGATGATGATGTGGAGTGAAACGATGGGGATGATGATGTGGAGTGAAACGATGAGGATGATGATGTGGAGTGAAACGATGGGGATGATGATGTGGAGTGAAACGATGGGGATGATGATGTGGAGTGAAACGATGAGGATGATGATGTGGAGTGAAACGATGGGGATGATGATGGAGTGAAACGATGGGGATGATGATGTGGAGTGAAACGATGAGGATGATGATGTGGAGTGAAACGATTGGGATGATGATGTGGAGTGAAACGATGGGGATGATGATGTGGAGTGAAACGATGAGGATGATGTGGAGTGAAACGATGAGGATGATGATGTGGAGTGAAACCCAAAAGCCTGTGAGGATTATAAAGTGACCGGTTCAGGAGTATTGGTAATTGACGCGTGACACGTACGAGGACTGGACATCTTTGTCTTCGTCGGGTTTTTGGATACAAAATCGAAGTTTATGGAAAAAGTAAGTTGACAAAGGGTAGAAAGACAATGTAGTGGCGGTATGGCTACAGTTGAGAAAGGGAGTGAAGGAAATGGTCATTAACCTACAAGTAAGAGGTTCAGTGAGACATTCATGGGGGTAGAAAAGAACGTGGATATGGATGGGCAATGACCTGAGATGGTGGCATACCACTTCTTTAAAGCCTTGGAAAGAAGAGTGCAGCTGATCCGTCTCCAGCAGGCAGTTTGACAAAGCGGAAGAAAAAGAAACAAGAGTGGAGACCGGTGGAAAGCCTAGATTTGGAGAGTTGACCTACAACACTGTTGGCACATGACTCGGATCAGCAGGGGTGAGAAGGGGGAGGACTGAGTGAGCAGAGCTCGACTGCAGGAGAAGCGTTGAAAAACGGAGTCCACTGATTTCTGTAATGACAGAGCAAACACGCCTTGTGGTTTATTTAGTCTCTTTGTGGGAGATGACAAGGATGATGTTTTAGGGTCCACAAAATTCCAGAAAGAAAGATGTTACGCTGGAGCCCCAACTAGTATGGGAGAGCAGTTGACCATTGAACTCCAGACAAAGGTCTCGTCGGCTGTGAGTAGTTCTGATTTTATCAAGGAATGGCTTGACATGCCGGAGATTGCCCCGTCTCCAGCTAACAAGCCCAGCTTCGGTTTGTGGTCGTCCCAGGAGGGATCATGGCTCGTGGTGAGGGTGAGACGTTCAAGGCAGTGAACGTCTGCTTGTGGCTGACCACGGAAATAGATAGGTGGGTCACCATCTTTCCTGAGTAACAGGCTGAGCTGGGATTTGCCAGAATGAAAGATGTTGCAATCATCAGACCAGCATTTAATCGATTCAACATCGGGAAAGGTCGTCGCATCTGCTGTCCGCCTGTCAGTGTGATGGAGTACTGCACGACGTGATGTGAACTCTTGTGCAAAAGGGAAAATAGTTTCCCAGAGCATTGGAGAGGTTAATGTAGATGAGGAACGAGACTGGGCCTACGACACTGCCGTGGGGAACGCTACCCTCCGCTGAAGAAGGGAGAAGAGGAGAGGGTTCTTTTGAGAGCAACGTGGTGACTGCATGAGTAGTGATGGTCAGAATCCCTTGTATAACCACAGGCAGCGAGCCTGGAAAGCAGAACAGGTTGCCGCACTGTCAAAAGCCCAATATTTGCCCAGGTAGACGGTCCTAACTTTCTGTTGGATACTTAGGACATGCATTATTGTCGAGAGAGGAGTGGCAACCGATCAATAACCAAGTGATCAAGACAATCCAAACGTGGTCAGAGGTCAGGGTGTTGGAAAAGAAAGATTTGACATCAACAGTAATCATATTCCAAGACTTTGCTTATAATTGGGAGTAAGCTTACAGGTCTGACATTGATTGGGTCTGTTTTGACACCTCTCTTGTGGAGGAGAGGAGTTGTCGCAAAAGTGCGATTGACATGTGCTTTGATTAAAGTTCCATAACATGATCAAAGTTACATGATTGTAATAAAAATGGGCAATACGTAGTTATTTTGAGTTTCCTTGTACATTTGTGTCAATTCCATCACCTTGATCAAATGGTCATCTTGATTGTTTTCAAAATGGGTGTGTGAATTATGCTCTGTATGTGCCCTTACCCTCCCCCCCCACAACTCTCTCATTTGAGTACATAATATTAATATGTAGATGGCCCTGTTGTTGATAAATTGATGTGCAAGTTGTTTAGTTATCTCCCCTCATGGAGAACGAGTGAAATTTTTGCAAATGACAGCTTGACGATCATCATGTGTTGCAGGCCCGCATGTTCCGCTGCAGTGCCGAGTGCTGTGACAGTATCAAAGGCTCCACACAAACTGTCCGGCAGTGTATCGATCGCTGTAACGCTCCGCTTACCCAAGGCCATGCTCTGTTTACCGCTGAGTTGCAACGATTTCAGGTAAAACTGAACTTTCCTTTGTTTTCACAGTCAAATTGAGCTGAGGCTCTCAAAGGTTGATGTGAATGAGGCTCTACATTCACACGACGATAAATGTACACAGTCCTGACAAGTTACAGGGAGAAACATCGGTATCTTGTTAGAACATGTTGCCTTTAACAAACCTGTATCGGTTTCAGCGAGCGCTAAACACGTACCAATAATGGAACTGTTCAGGTCTCCCAGAACCGAAACACGGGTTACCAGAACACCGCCATTGTCCAACGAGCTTTTAATCTGACCATCGTACACCAGGCATGAGCAGACGCGACATGGCAATAAATCACACATCCTCTTCCTCAGACAATTAACACCCTTTTAAAACCCTCCCCCAATAACAATTTTATAGTAATCCTAAATTCTCCAGAAATGCCCATGGCTTACGTACCCATGTCGTACACAATATGTCAATGAGAGCAATGAATACTTCAGTCTGTGTACATTGCATTATTGGCCTGTAATTATTTTTTTACAGGCACAGCAATCTGGTTGTTTTGGTTTTCGATCTCTTTGTGGGTAATGCCTCCTGACGGGCTCCGGAACAATGTCGACATTGGGGCCCTCAATGTCATCCACTGCAACGTTGCTCTCCTCGGGTACCGGTGTGCCACTCCCCTCGTGTTCAGGAGCTTCCTTCGCTTCTGCTGAAAAATCAACATCGCTGATGACTTTCGATGACAACGTCGAAGCTCGGTATCTGATCTGGTCGGCATGTCGCTTCCACATCTGCTGCAAGCCTCCAGTTGACACTTCCACAGTATATGAAACGGGACCCGTTCGTTTGGCAATTTAACCTGGTACCCACTTGTCTGAGCTGTAATGTTGAACTGAAACGTATTGTCCAATTTCAAACTCCTGAATTGTCGACGAATCATGAGCTAAGACGAATTCGCGTGAAGTTTTCAATAACATCACCTGCTGGTACACGTGGCTCAAGTTGAGCTTGGTGTAGAGTTTCCCCCCAGAAAGTTTTGTGAACAACTCATCAATGTGCGGAATGGGGTAAGTGTCTGAGCAGACTGCCGGATTGACTGTATCCCTGTAGTCTCCACATATCCGAACCGAGACATCTCCTTTCATAACCGGGACGATCGGAGCTGCCCAACGAGAAAATTGTACAGGATCTTTGATCCCGGTCACACCTTGACGTTTTAGCCAGCGATGGCAACGTATTAAAATGTATCTAAAACGCTGGCTTACGTTGAACTTTTGATGTTTTTTTTTAAAGATTCGGACGTATTCATAGCGACTTGGTCTTATGTATAACGCATTGGTAACGGACACAGAACGTTTCGTTATGTTGTAGATAACTTATACCAACGAATGCTGAACCTGTTGTCGGCCTACACAACCGATGCCCAACGATAGTCTAACTTAGGCATAGCGCGTTGCACGCATCGCCGACGAGGTCGTGACGTAGCCTATTAAAAGGCTAACTCACAACGATTCGAATCATAACTGCCGTAGAAATGGAAGTGACAACATCGCGGTCACACCTTGGCGATCTTGCCAGCGTATGCCGACCTAAGAAAAATGTGTCTAAAACGTTGGGGCACGTCAAATACGGTATGAGTAAGTTTGGTATACGTGAGTAGAACGCTAAAGTACGCTATCATACGTCGTAGTAAGTAGAGTACGTCAAATTTTAAATCTTGTTACGTTTGAGGGGGGGTATGCATTCAAAGGGTAATTAGGATGTTTAATTAGGTTATGCCATGCTGTTCAAGTTTACCAGGATCTCGATGTAATAAGTAGCAATTCAGTGGTGATAAGTTGTCTAGTAAATGTTCATTTCTTCAAGGGGGAAATGATAATTGTCACGTAATTAGATAGGGACACGGGATAGGGTAAGTGTGTCTGCGTAAACCCCTTTTGGTATTCTCTGGAGGCTGGCCGTGACGTCACAGGACAGTGCTGCAGATGGCTCCGCCCCGTGATCACGATTGGCAGAAGGCGACGGCGGTGGGCCAATAAACGGCTCGATTGGAAGTGACGAGGACAGGAGGATAAAAAGGTTCTGTTCGGGGTCGAAAAGGAAGAGAAAGAAGGTCTGGACAAAATGATCGTGTTTTTTTGGTGTGGAAGCTGTTGCGCGGAGAGCGTCCTTGTTGTTGTGCTGATTCGATCGTGTTCTTCATCGTGTCTTGGAGCCTTGCTGAGCCTCGTGCCTCACCTTGGTTGGCTCTGGGGTTCTGCTGACTCGGAGTACGGGGTCGAACGGCGGGCGGACCTGCCTCCCTCTCCTGCTCGCAACTTGGCGCCAGAACTGGTTCCCTGGCGGCTGTGAGCGGACTTGTGCCAAGACCAGGAGGTCGACAGCACCACGGTTTCTCCTGCCCCCCCCCCCCTGACGAGAGCAAGGCCAGCTCGTACGACGCCGATCCAGGGACAGTTGCGTCCACACCACGGTCCAGCCTGACCACCAGAAATAGCTACGTTGTGTGTGTGTGTGTGTGTGTGTGTGTGTGTGTGTGTGTGTGTGTGTGTGTGTGTGTGTGTGTGTGTGTGTGTGTGTGTGTGTGTGTGTGTGTGTGTGTGTGTGTGTGTGTGTGTGTGTGTGTGTGTGTGTGTGCTTGTGCTTGGCGCCTTAGAGGGATTGAGAACTGTATATTCATTGGAATTGTCTGTGTTTTTCCCCACGCCCGATCCCACACCATCCCGTCAAATCGCCCCGGATCCCTTTTCTTGCCGAGTCTTGTTATTTCTGGTTAATAGTAAAAACAAATAAACATCATCAACTCAGTGAAAAGTAACTCGTGCCACCTTCCTCGTCCCGTTTGCGGTAGAGCGATTAGAACCGCCATGTTTGGGTTATAAATAAATAAACCGCCTCCATCGTTTCGGCTCATTCTACGTTGGTGGGACTGTTCAAGTCCCGTGGACGTCACAATATGTTCAAAATTTTTGGACGTACTCGGCGTATGACACGTTCCGCATGCGATGGGGATAAGTTTTACACACGTCCACAAACGCTACTTATAAGCTACTCATAAGTCGAAACACTTATGGTAATGTCTTTTTTACGCGAAATGTCTCGCGGTAATGTCTTTTTTACGCGAAACTTATTTCTAACTTATGTTTGACGTGCTTTGAACCAATTCTTTACGTAGTCCCAACACACATCGACGTATGTAGACGTATTCCAATGACGTCTTCCGGTCGACAAAAAAAAAAATGAACGTGTTTCTAGCTTACAACTGCCATATAAAGACGTGTTCCCAGCGGTTTTGGGAATTTGTATATAAAAATGGTGTTCATAAAAAGGGGAACCCAACAGTGTTTTTGAGTCGATGTCCATGTCAGCAGTATCAGTATTAGTATTAGTAGTAGTTTTTTCATGTTGGCAGTAGTAGGTGAGTGTGAGGGGGAGGGTGTGGGTTATGATGGATCGTCCTTGCGTCCGCGTGTCCACGGGTTGGAGACATCTTTTCACCATTGTTCGAAGTTCTTCGCGGCTAATTTTTTATGGGGCTTTTTCAACAATGAGCTATAGCTTATTTTTACGATTTAGGTCTATTCATAACGGGTTGGACAAATGCACAATGAACTAATAATGTGCATAGAGCGTTTTGATTGCTTATCGATACGATATACCAAAGAAAAATTAACGTGAAGCCGGCATTCACAAACTATGCCCAACAATAGCCTAACCTATCCATATCGTGCGGCAGTTTATCTTTGCCGGTGACGTAGGGTTTGCTATTCATAGGCTGCCACTCAACGATTTAAATGGCTGCATCTCCACTATTGAAAGTAGACGCTTGCGCTCAACAATTGGATTTTTTTTTTTACACTCAACGACTTATAAACGGTACCACTCAGCTATTTTCAGTGTTTACAATGAACGATTTAAATTGCTGTCACTCGCCTTTGTTTTTTGACGCTGGGGTTTTGAAATTTGAAGCGTTTCTTCTGAACGTGTTAAAACGCTCAAACTCGACTATCTTAAACAGACGCTGCCGATGGACAATTGGAATCATAGCCAAGCTAGACATCGAAGTGTGAACATCCTCGTCATGCCGAAGAAAAGTTTGAAGAATGCTGCAAATAAGTGTCCTGGCCGTGGCCGTGGACGCTGACGCAAGGACGATCCATTATACCGACGTCTTTCAGCCTATGAGTAACTTAAAAGTAACGTCTGTCGACGTGTGCCAACAACACGTTAATCATAGGTTAGAAATAAGTTTCGGGTGCGCTAAACATTACCTCGGCGTGTCTCAACTTATGATGTGTAGTAGTAGCATGTGTTGACGTCTGTCAACGATCGCAGACCGTGCATACAACTTGTGGCCAGCGTAGCGGAACGTGTGAGGCATACGTCGTGAAATTTCAAGCATGCAAAAATTTGAGGACAACCAAAAAGTACAACGTTTAAAGCCAGCGTACAACGACGTATGGCAGTGTTTTTCAGCGTGCTTTCAATGTTATCAAAACTCACCCATAACGTATTCAACGTGTGCCAGCGTTTTAGAAAAAAATTCAAAAATCGGCATACGTTGGCTAAAACGTCAAGGTGTGACCGGGCCTTTAGCAACCGATCAACTCCTGATCTACCTTCCCTCTCAGCGAAAATGGTCCCGAGCGGGCTTTCACAAACTTCGGAATTGCATTTGGGTCAATATCTAGCTCAACCTCCATTCCTTCCAGTTTTACAAGCTCAAATGTGAACAGGTCTCCATATTCCTTGAGGAGTTTCCTCAATTGATCACTGGCATTGAGGTTGTTCACATCCTGCCATTTTAACCGGATTGCTCGGAGCCAATCCCTCCCAGCAGAACGGGCCCTGAACCTCTCACCACCATGAAGGTCAACTCTGCCTTCTGTGTGCCATACCTTACAGCGACTTTGCATTCTCCCACAATATCCACAGGTTCTGTGTTTTTGGGACATAAAGGTCAAACAACAGGCACGAATAACTAATGTAACGTGTAAAAGGCATCAACGGCAGTAAACTTCCAAATCAATGTTTTGGTTTTTTTTTTCTACAACCTTTAAGACTTTGATTTAATTTCAATCGAATTATATGTTTAAACACTGTAGAACACAAATCACCTTGTTTGCACTTCCAAAATCCCTCAGTTTAGCAGAACTTGGGCAAAATATGACCCCGTCTCGACCAATCAAAATAGCCGCATGCTCTGAGGGCTGAGGAACAGCAAGATTCAGACAAAATGGCAGCACCTCGTGATGAGAACACAGGGATAACTTCGGTCAAAATATCTGTTTGTGTAAATACATCTTTCTCAAATGTTGTTCCAAAATACATTTCTCAAGTCTCCAAGAAGAGTTGTCAGAAGGTTCAGTTCTGGATTGTTGCGTGACCCATCGGCTTCATATGATTGCCATTGCACATACCATTCCAAGCTCACGAACAAAGCTACCATGGATCGTGCTCACAAACACAAAGCAAGAATTCAAAAGGCCTTTCCATACCCTTTATCTCAAGACTGTGCATGGTAAGGTGTTCGATGAACTTTTCTCTTTTTTCCCCTTCTTCTTCTGGTGGTTCTTTGTGTTCAGCTTGTAAAAAAAACTTTTGACATGAGCTTGCGTTTTTCTAAATTAAATCGGATAATCCATGTGTTTCACACCATTCTGGCTTACAGTCCAAATCTTCTTGTACGAAGTGTCGGTGCAGTGATGACTGTGGAACATTGGATTTGGTATGATCTGTAAAGAGATCTGCTGCGGTCACTGGTAACCTCATTGATATAAACCAGAAAATAGTTTACCAGGTCAAGTCCACGACCCTGTGGAACTCCACCTGCAACAATAGCCCATGATGATCAATGTGCGTCCTTCGACTCCGACGCAATCCAATGTGGACTCTCTTATTTTATACAACCTTACATCTGATTACATTGGCCTCCCCCATGCCAGCCCAGGTCGCTCGTATTCCTCAAGAAACTCACCTGCTCACAATCAGAGTTGAGACTGGTTGCCCACTTGCATTCATTTGCCACCTTTCAAATGCACTGCTCATCACTACCTCATGCACGTCCCCAACCTCTTGGGCGTGCACAGAGCTCGAATTGCCAGCCTTTGCCTGTTGGTTAAATTGACATAAATACATTATCACAGACAGCTCGGCTTCCAACCCAGGTTGAATGGTGCATGACAAAAGAGGGAGGCCCGTCATCCTCCCTCTTCTTTTTACATCACACTTGTGCCACGGCCCTCCTCTCAATACTTTGCCGTATATTCTCCGTCACAATTTATGTCGACCAGAGATGATCTATCTGGAAAACAAAATCACCTCGGACCATGTTGAAGTCATCCTGTTTACGATCGTATTGTTTTCTTGCATTGCACTTTTGTGTCGTTACAGGAACGATTACAACGATGTGCGATCCAGTGCAATGACAAGGCTCAGGATGCGCACGATTTGGGCTCTTCCAAGGCTGAAGCTCAGACTCAGTTAGAGTCTTGTGTAACTTCCTGCGGCAAGGAGCATCTTGAACTATTGCCTGGAATAACACGACGTCTCCAGGAAGCCTTTTCAAATGTACCTCACTGAGGATGTGTTCTCCAAACTTTGGCCAGAACAATTTAATGTGCTGTCGACCGATGTCAAATTAATGGTGTGGTCATCTAATCTGCAATTGCCTACACATTTCAAGGGCCACTGTTGAAAATTTGATCTTTACCATCCATGGAAATGGTGCACCTCTGATGCAGATCCTATTTTCCTCACTTCTCCACACCTGTATCACTTGAAGGCTCGAACATTGCAATGAAATGTTATGTTTTAATGGATATTTTTTGATTCACATAATCTATACTAATAAATGTCAAGGTGGGTGTTTGTGTGTGTGTCTCTTCCATAACTCCAAAACCATAAAACCAAGCAACCTGAAACCTACTAAGGGAACTCCAAAGAAGTGTAAGAGTGAAAATTGGATGTTTGGGTTAATTAAAACACCCCTTTTGAAGATAATGAACGGCCTTATTTAATTGTATCCTTTATCAGGCGATCCTCTGCCACCTCGTTCTCTGGGGTTTTAAGATGTTCGCCGGGGTCTGAAGCCGTCGTGTTTTTTGGCCTGCTCAACCATGCCTGGATTTGGAACAGGCCCCAACGATTTATTCATGATAGTTTTTTTTTCCACTTTCCTCATCAATATCGAATGCCTGTTCATCGTAGCTATGAGTTTCTGTATACATCACTTTTGTAAGTACTATAGTTTTCAAATCAGGGGCTTGGAGTGATTTAATGCATTATACGATACGATTTTCCATGACCGACTCTCACAGACGAATTAAAGTATATCATCGAAATATTATTTCTGTTTTGAGGATCGGATATCGTCCGGACTAAATAAGTGTCTAAATTAAATCTGATAATTTATAGAAACGAGTCTTATAACAGAGCCTGATGTGGCTTAGTGGTTAAGGCGGTGGCTTGGGGTCCTGAGTTCGAGCCCCGCTGGCCGCTGAGTTCGGCTGAGTCAACCCCCTGATGCTGTCATCCTTCTGAAGGTCGGCAAAATGAGCACCAGTATACTGGTAATTATCCCTGCAGGGTCGAAGGCGACTGAAGGGTTGGTGTCAGGAAGGGCATCCGGCTGTAAAAACATTGCCACAAGGAGGGGTACCATGATTGGAGCCTGCAAAAAAGCTGACCCCTGCTCAGGGATAAAGGCTTTCAAATGGTGTGATGATGATGAACGAATCTTATAACTAAGCCGATATACCCATTTACTTTAAGCTAGCAAGGCTATGTTCCCTCCTTCCCCATAGATACACAAGAATGTGACTTTTCCAAAGCATGAATCTTATCTTTTTCTACTGTTTGGAGAATTATATTGAGTGAACAAAAAAATTTCAGAACTTAACAATTAACCAGTTTCATTGAAGTTTATGATTTAATGCATTCACTGCTCGATATAAACACCCTCACACCCTGGGCTGCCGATCCATCGTTTCTATATTTCTGCCGATATCTGTTTCTAGATCTACAGAGGTTTCGTGAGGTGCTCCACAGGGAATCAAAGCAAATATGGTTTAAAAAAACAAGTTTTTAAAAAGAAGTTATAACGTTCAAACGGACCCCGAACCGATGTACCACGTGACACAAGCACAGATGAGCAGGAAGATGGCGGATTAGCTGTAGTGTTTATTTCACGGGCAATTGATCTTTGCGACGTCTCCAGGGTTGTTCTGCATTAAGCTGCAACTCTTTTGTGGATAGTCATTATTAGACCAAATTCATTTTATTTCATTAACTGCTGCATGCATGGTGAAGACCGGCTTTAAAGTTAAAGGGATCCGATATGATATGCAGCGACAGCTTGACAAACCATTCCTTATCAACCATTTAATTGGAGTGCTTGCATGAGTGCTTAAGCCACTTTCTGAACGCCTTACAGTCAATAGCAGGACCGTGCTATGTCCTTCTGAGTGAATTGTTCACTCTGTGGACGCTTTTGCCCATCACCCCAAGCGCGTGTTTCGTGCTCCGTCACCCTGGGTAAGTGTTTCGTGCTCCGTCACCCTGGGTGAGTGTTTCGTGCTCCGTCACCCTGGGTGAGTGTTTCGTGCTCCGTCACCCTGGGTGAGTGTTTTGTGCTCCGTCACCCCGAGTGGGTGGGTCATGCTCCACCTCTCTCCCTCTTCCGCACTCTTTTTCTCCCTCCCTCCTTTAGTATTACCGTCAGTGAAGCAACCGGTGGTATTTGCTCGTCTAATAATAATTCTAATAAATGTCAGTGTGTGTGTGTGTCCTATAACTCTAAAACCATGAGAGCCAACATTCTGAAACTTTGCATGCATAAGAAGGGAACTACTCCAAGGGAGTGCATGAATGAAAATTGGGTTTTGGGTTCATTAAAACACCCCTTTGAAGATAATTTCCGGTCAAACGAGAAACAGGTAGCCTTTGGCCAGCCTCCGTTTAGCTTGCTCACCTCGGGGTCTTGATCTATCATTCTGTTCACTCTGCTCAAAAAATGCCTCACCTTCGAACAGATCGCTTTCTGTGAGATAAAGCTTCATACGTACGAATCGCTGATTTTCATACCTACAAATTGCTGGATTCATCACAATGCCTTTATTTAATTTCCGCACATGCGATAAGCTGTAGAATCTCTTAACCTGTGCCAGATTTCAAAATTTAAACTGCAGAATTGACCTGAGCAACAGTTACCACTGTTAGATTAAAAAAAATTTAAATTCATTTGTGCAATTCACACATCCCCTCCCCACGCACTGCCTTCCATTGTCAATGGGGAAAATGAGACAATCCCAGAACCAACAAAATTCACACACACACGACTGATTTTCCACCGACCTGGATCATCAGCTGGGCACTGCTCTTCATCAGCGTTTCAATCACTGAAAACATGATTGACAACAAAACGTAAATTTATCAAAAACTAATTTCGTGCAAACGTGTTCAGTGGTAATAAATAAATAATTTGCATGCTAACGATCGTGGATAATTACACAGCAGTCTGTGTGGGTGACAGTCGGTAACATCTCCTCGAACTACAATTGTAGTAAAAGGTTGGACCGTAATGCTACACTACCAAATGAGTATTAGAATAATGGAATAAGATAATATTCATCCCTGTAGTAGAAATTGAACAAGACAAAGTGGAAGAACGTTCACCTTCCCCAAAAAAAAAAATTTCGCGGGCCAACATCAAAGCACTTCCGGGTCACGTGATGAACTTCAAACGCCTCATGTTAACGTTTTCAAAAGCTCGAAATGGACACTTCTTTGCCAATATCCTCAAGTATACCTGCTGAAAATGAACTCTGTGCAGTAATGTCGGGTCATATCTATCCCTGATAGCTCAGATTACATTAAACACACAAACGCCTCTATCGTAAATATATATATATATATATATAGTGTTGTGGTTACCAGATTCGCAAACCACCATTCAGGTCCCTTAGGTGAGGTATCTCGGTAAGTGCATGTGTAGTTAGGCCCAAACCCGTTGTCTAGTGGGAATACATGTCATTTATACGTGCTGCGACTCTTCAGGATAGCCGTTTTTCTTTTACTATCTTTATTTTGGACCAATCGCCACCATCACAACCACAACAACAACCACCAACCACAACGCCGCTTCACCACAACCGCCATGACCTTTACCGTCGCAACTCGCCACCATCGCATCACCGTCATCTCGCGCCACTCATGGGCACCGATGCTGGACTCGTGTAGGGCGCACGTTGAACAGCGTGTACAAAATCACGGATTTTCTGCTTCAAAAACGGATCCAAAACGACACACGCCCACTTTTTGCCGTCCAATCGGTGAGCGAGGGGCGAATTGGCCCCGCCCCCAGGGCGATCGATATATGCAAATTTGTGGATCAAAAAGCCTTCACGCCCACTTTTTCTCGGGCCAATGGGGAGCGAGTTGAAAGGTCAAAGGGAGGGGGTCAAAGGCGAAGTTACGGGGGGATAAAAGGACGGTGTTCGTCAGTCAAAGAAGTAGTAAAAGTCGGAGCGAAAGAGTCAGCAGAACGAGAACGAGGGGTCGGAGAGTCGCAAGAGGGAACAAGTAGTAAAGGTCGGAACGAGGCGAAGGAGTCGGAACAGAGAGTCAAGACTTCGCGGGCGGTGGAGCTGCTCGTCGTGTGCGTTAAAAGTCGGAACGGAGGGGACGAGCTGTGGAGAGGCGGCGAGGGCGGACGAGGGGGTGCTCGCGTCGTGCAGGGAGCTGCACCCCTGGGAGGCCGACAGCGCGACCTGGCCGAGGTGGAGACGCTCGTCGCATATAATAAAGATCCTCTATGCCCCGAGCATCAGCAACCCCCCTCCTGTTTCCCCCGCGCTGAGATAGTGCGACCAAGGGGGCCCCGTTCCCACCCCCTGCCAGGCACTGTCCACGAGGCCCGCGGGTTGCGGGGCCATCGCCGCTCCGCGTCTCATCACCAGACGGGTAGGCCCGACCAGGTCTCGGCCCCAGGCCTACCTCATTCTTGGGGGATTTCTTTTCCTTGGTTTTGGGTATGTGTTGTCGGCGCCGTCTGTGAAGTAGAATTGTATAAGTGTTGCCGTGTGCTCGGTAGTCGGTATTAGCTCTGCACTGTGTTTTCACTTTTATGTTTGCTTTTTGTGTAAATGGAGTTGTGTTTTCTTTTTTGTGTGCATTTGGTGGAATTGTATTTGTGTGCTTTCCGTTCGTCGCGAATAAATGTGCTTTATTGTTGAACTGTTTCCCGCTTCGCTTCGTCTTTTTCCCCATTGAACCCCCATCTTGCTTCACGTAAAGGGTTGGTAGTGGGCTGAATACGCCCGATAATTAATCGAACCGTCGAGGTCGACGATAACACCGCTCGGTTATTCTGATAGTACGGAACGGGTCGCTTAAGTGGCCCGTGTCCGAAGTCGACCTGCGGCGAGGTGCGATCGCCCGGTCTACCCTCCGCGTGGGTACTTAGGTAGTTCGAATTTGGCGAGCAACCCTATCCCACGCGGGGGCTGATTGGCTCGATCGCGGTGAGACCGAAAGGTCCACCCGTGACTGGTTCCCGGCGTTAGTCCGAGAGGGTCACGACTGGATTGTCCGTCCGGTGGGCGACGTGCCGCGATTCGAGTTACGTGGCCGTCAGCACGCCGGCGGGCGCGAAGACCGCAACAATATATTTATATTTATATTTATATTTATATTTATATTTATATTTATATTTATATTTATATTTATATCTTCTATCTTGTATTACTAAAAACTCTCATCTTGTATGTATATGTATGTACACTACCGGTCGAAAGTTTTCGAACACCCCCATTTTTTTACTGAAATTTAAGCAGATCAAGTCCAGTGAATAACCTGAAATGGTACAAAACTAAGCGGTAAACTGCCAGAGGTTAAAAAAAGAAGTTTCGGTTACCAAAAACTGAAAAATAATGGAAATTTCAGAATTGTTAAAAAAGACCCTTTTCAGAGAAAAACTAATGGGTTAGCAACTGCAGCTGTTCTGCAACAATGGAGGTAAATTAAACCTTGAAAGTTGATGCAAACAATTCCTGCAGGTGTTCCAACTTTTGTTGATTATTTACAAACCCTCTGTATAAAAGCAGTGTTGGACAAGACTGTGTTGTGCAATGCAGTGCAACCCTCTGAAGCATTATTTGGACAATATTGCACTGCAGGAAGTAGTATGTTGCTGTCATAATGGTGAGAAAAAGACAATTAACAAAGGAAGACAGACAGACCATTATAACCCTTAAAAGTGTAGGTCTTTCCTTTTGAGGAATGACAAAGGAAGCCAAGGTGTCAGTGGGTACAGTTTCCTCCACCATCAAAAGGCACTTGGAAACTGGAGGAAAATCTGACAGGAAGAGGTCTCGCACACCCAAAGCCACAACACAATCGGAAGACAAGTTTCTGAGAATCAACGGCTCGCGTGATCGGCGGCTCACAGGACAGCAGCCTCAAGCACAGCTTAGCACTGGTCGAAGTAAGGAAGTCTCAGTTTAAACTGTGAAGAGAAGACTTCGAGCTGCAGGTTTGACAGGTTGAGTAGCAGTAAGAAAGCCATTGCTAAGATGGCAAAATAAGAAAAAGAGGCTTGCCTGGGCCATGAAGCACCGCCAGTGGACTACTGAAAAATGGAAGAAGGTCTTATGGACCGATGAATCAAAATTTGAAATCTTCGGTTCATCACGCAGGGTTTGTGTACTCAGTCGAGTAGGCGAACGGATAGTTCCTCAGTGTGTGCCACCAACTGTCAAACATGGAGGAGGAAGCGTGATGATCTGGGGCTCTTTTGCTGGATTCAGAGTCGGCGACTTGCACAGAGTGACTGACACCCTGAACCAAAAGGGCCACCACAGCATTTTACAGCACCATGCAATACCCTCTGGTCTCCGCCTAGTTGGTCAGGGGTTCATCCTACAGCAAGAAAACGACCCAAAACATACCTCCAGGCTATGTCAGAATTACCTTAGAAGAAAAGAACAAGACGGTTAGCTTAAAATCATGGAATGGCCAGCACAGTCTCCAGACTTAAACCCCATCAAGGTGGTTTGGGATGAACTGGACAGAAGGGTGAAAGCAAAGCAACCTACAAGTGCAACACATTTGTGGGAACTTCTGCAACAGTGTTGGGAAGAACTTTCAAAACAATATTTGATTTCCATTGTAGAAAGAATGCCACGAGTATGTTCGGCTGTTATTTCTGCAAAAGGAGCCTACTTTGATGAGTCAAAAATTTAGATTAAATTTTGTTCAACAAAACGATTCCATGATTTCTTTTTTATCTGCAATTGTTTATTTGTTCTCTGCTTTAATTTCAGAGTACATTGAAACATTAAACTGCTTAAATTTCAGTAAAAACTGGAAAAATGGAGGTCGGTGGTGTATGTATGTATTTTGATCGGTCGGTGGTGATCGGTGGTGTATGTATGTATTTATGTATGTTCCCAAAATACAGCCAAAACGGTACACGATAGCACAAAAATTTTAGGGCCACATTACTCAACATTCTCCTGCGATGTGCAGTATCAAGTCACGTTCAAATCGGGCAACGAAAAAATTATTTAAAAATCTATTCCCGATTCAGTCAAGTACACTTCGGGAGAATTTGATCAATGCAAACAACCTCGGCGGTATAGTTCGCTGGAGCTATCTTATTTTCTTGAAATGATTTTTTTCATCAACCGCTGTCACATGCAGTATATATATATATATATATATATATATATATATATATATATATATATATATATATATATATATATATATATATATATATATATATATATATATATATATATATATATATATATATATTGTTGTGGTTACCAAATTCGCAAACCACCATTCAGGTCCCTTAGGTGAGATATCTCGGTAAGTATATGTGTAGTTAGGCCCAAACCCGTTGTCTAGTGGGAATACATGTCATTTATGCGTGCTGCGACTCTTCAGGATAGCCGTTTTTCTTTTACTATCTTTATTTTGGACCAACCGCCATTGTTACCACCACCAACCACAACATCAACCACCCACCGCGGCGCCGCTTCACGTCACACCTCGCAACCGTCGCATCGCCACCGTTCTTGCGCCGCTTGTGGGTACCGGTGTTGGACTCGTGCAGGGCGCGCGCCGAACAGCGTGTACAAAATCACGGATTTTGTGCTCCAAAAACGGATCAAAAACGACACACGCCCACTTTTGTGCCGTCCAATCGGTGAGCGAGGGGCGATTTGGCCCCGCCTCCAGGGCGTTGGAGGGCGATCGCTATATGCAAATTTATGGATCAAAATGCATTCACGCCCACTTTTTTCGGGCCAATGGGGAGCGAGGTGAAAGGTCGAAGGCAGGGGGTCAAAGATGAGAGAGCGAAGCCACGGGGCTTATAAGCGACCGCGTTCGTCAAGTCGAGTGAGTTAAGACTTCGCAGTCGGTGGAGTTGGGAAGAAGAAGCAAGAAGGAGTTGGTCGTCGTCGTGTGCGTTGGAGTCGGAGCGAAGGGGACGGAGCTGTGGAGAGGCGGCGAGGGCAGACGAGGGGGTGCTCGCGTCGTGCCGGGAGCTGCACACCAGGGAGGCCGACGGCGCGACCTGGTCGAGGTGGAGACGCTCGTCGCAGGACTCGAGGCAGAGTAGAAATCCTCCTTTCCCCCGAGCATCAGCAACCCCCTCCTGTTTCCCCCCGCGCTGAGATAGTGCGACCAAGGGGGCCCCTTTCCCACCCCCTACCAGACACTGTCCGCGAGGCCCGCGGAGTTGAGGCACCATCGCCGCTCCGCGTCTCATCACCAGACGGGTAGGCCCGACCCGGTCTCGGCCTCAGGCCCGCCTCATCCTTGAGGGTGTTCTTTTTCTTGGTTTTGGGTATGTGTTGTCGGCGCCGTCTGTGAAGTAAAATTGTATAAGTGTTGCCGTGTGCTCGCGTAGTCGGTATTAGATCTGCATTGTCGCATTTGCTTTTTGTGTAAAATTGCATTGTGTTTCTTTTTGTCTTCCTCTTTTCTATGTGCTTTTGGTGGAATTGAATATGTGTGCTTTCCGTTCATCGCGAATAAATGTGCTTTGTGTTGAACTGCTTTCCCGCTTCGCTTCGTCATTTCTTTCATTGAATCCTCATCTTGCTTCACGTAAAGGGTTGGTAGTGGGCTGAATACGCCCGATAATTAATCGAACCGTCGAGGTCGACGAATAACACCGCTCGGTTATCCCGATAGTACGGAACGGGTCGCTGAAGTGGCCCGTGTCCGAAGTCGACCGGCGGCGAGGTGCGATCGCCCGGTCTACCCTCCGCGTGGGTACTTAGGTAGGTCGAATTTGGCGAGCAACCCTATCCCACGCGGGGGCTGATTGGCTCGATCGCGGTGAGACCGAAAGGTCCACCCGTGACTGGTTCCCGGCGTTAGTCCGAGAGGGTCACGACTGGATTGTCCGTCCGGTGGGCGACGTGCCGCGATTCGAGTTACGTGGCCGTCAGCACGCCGGCGGGCGCGAATCGGTAACACTGGTGTCAGGTCGTGCGATACAAATCCATCGCCCTCCTCGCGGCACTGGTATCGGAGAACAGGAAAACGGGCTCTCCTGTCTCCAGCTAAATTCACGGAAATCGGTCCAGGGGTGAGAGAAGCGACCCCCTATTCCCTCCAAATTACGAGCGAGCTAAATTAACCCTTCACGAGAAGCAAGATGGCGTCTCAAGGCGAGCGGGAGCCGGGGGTATTAGAAATGGATGTAGAATGTGTAGAATCCATGGCTCAGGATGGAATCCCCGTGCAGGAAATGTTGGTTGTACAGGAAAACGAACTCGCCCAACTGAACCCAGAGCCCGAAATGGGTGCGGCAGCGGCCGCGGTGTATGACACCTCCCCTCCCCCTCTCCACCAAAACCCTTCCCCAACCCCTGCCGAAACGGCTCACTCAAGGGCACCCGACATGGCCCAGCTATGCGCCATGCTGGCGGAAATGACAGCGAAGATAAATGCGAACATGAACGAGAAGATGGATGCGAATACACAACAAATGAACGAAAAGATGGATACAAATACAAATGAAGTAAAAACGAGGATGGATGCGAATACACAGCAAATAAACGGAATGGAAGCAAACATGAAGGAAGAAATGAAAGAGCTACGGGGTGAGACGCAGAACATGGGCCGATGCCTGCAGGCGGGCATGAAGGCCGTGAGCAGGGAGCTGGGAATGGCGACTCCACGTGTGGAAGCAAACGAGCTGGAAGGGGGTGCAACGGCTGTCAGGCCCGCGGTGGAGGCGGGTAAAAAAATAATTCGGGGGGCGTGTTGGGCGAGGGTCGTGACAGAGGAATCGACGGTGACCGAAAGGGAAAAATTAAATGGGGAGACCAAAACGTGCGAGACGAGACACGAGGTGACGACAACAGAGGCTCATGGATGTATGGAGACACGGGAGACGGAAAAAATGGAGGAGAGACTGCACGATGCAGACGGGGTAAGTGACGCACACACACACACGGAGGTAGTGGAGGATAATGGGGGTGAGCTGGCGGACTGGGTAGAGACCCAGTGCGAGCACCTGGATGGCCTCCTCCAGGAACGAGGGGAGGGAGTATGCCCCCTTGAGGCGAGTCACGACCAGGTGAGTTCGGTCGTGCTTTGCGAGGTCGAGGGGAGGAGTGCTGTGGACGGGTGCACGGAGAGCTTGGGGGGTATAGAGGCCCTGGAGACCCTTGTGGGGACACGAATCCCCAGTGTGGTTGTCCCTGTGTGTGTGGTGCAAGGTGTGAGTGCGTCCCCGTGTGTGGAAGCGACCCCGTGTGTGAGTGGTGTGGTGGCGATGGTGCCAGAGTACGTGCTTCCCAGCACGCCGTGTGTGGATGAGGCACCGTGTGTGGAAGAGGCCGTGTGTGTGAGTGAAACGGCCAGTGTGGATGAGGAACCGCGGTTGAGTGCCCCCGCGTGTGAGTGAGGCACGGTGTGTGGATGAGGCACCGCGGGTGAGTGCCCCCGCATGCGTGAGTGAACGGCCGAATGCAAGGGAGACCGTGTGTGTGAGAGAGCGGTATGTGAGGGAGATGTCGGTTGGCATGCGGGAGCACGCATCCGCGTCTCCCGGTGTGAATGTGATGGAATGGAGTGTGAGCGTCGTAACACGCAGGTGTGCGTGGGTCGAATGGCGACGACGGCGACATGGGAGGAACGAAAGCCGAGTAGCGGCTGTAGTTGTTTCGGGGACCGTGCCGGGTTCACCCAGCAGTGAGCACGAGGTCCGTGCTGTGCAACGCAGGAGACCGCCACGTGCTCGCTTGCGAGAGTGAAGTCCCGGTCCGGAAACGCCAGCGGTGGATTTGCCGATCCCGCGGACGGACAAAGTTTAGGCAGGATAATGGATTTGGACCGGACGGGTTCTCCACGCGATCGTGTGTGTTAAGCTCCAACGGGCAAAGCACATGTGTTCGCGTGGGGAACCCCTCGAGACGTGGGGCTTGTGTTTTTTTTTATGCGCACGGTGACGTCATGGCTGCACGTGGGGTTGGAATCCGGCAGGAGGGGTATCCCTGCCGGATGGTACCGTCCAGGGAGGGACGAGGAACACGTGCAGCTGCATGACGTCACGGACAGGTGCAAAGTGCGCGAGCTCTGAGTTGCCGAGCAGGTGCTGCGCATGGAAAAAAAAAAAAAGGAAAAACAAGCCTCACTTTCGGGTGCACAGGATTCCTGGGCAAGGGGTGGAAGACCCCCTTACCTGGGCACAGGATGGAAACTAGTTAGGGGGAAGGGTTAGTTTAGTTAGACCGACTTCATGGGGCAGGGGTAAGTCCTCATGGAGTCCGTGGAATGGATTAGTTAGAGGGATTGTAGCGAGATTTATGTTGGGAAATAAAATGATTTTTTGATTTAGAAGACAGTGACAGACTTGTGAATGTGTAGCGGGGACGTAGTTCAGCTACGTTGGTTAAATGGAACGTGATATAGTTTAAGGGACGACGTGGGAGCACGAGTTAGTTAGGGGATGCAGATAGAAGGATGGCAGAGTTCAGCGGTGTGTGTGTTGAAGAGTTGTGGGTTGTGAGGTGAGTACGTGTACATGTTGAGTGAGTGAGGCCAACGGGTCTGTGTGAGTGGAGCGAATGGGGAATGCATGGTGCGATGAGTGATTGGGGGGAGGAGTGACTCCCGCCCAAGGGACCCCGGGGTCAGTATAAAGTGAGTTAGGGGGTTAGTCAAATTGAAAAATGGAGGTCGTTTTGTTGTTGGTGGGAAAGTAGGCTCGAGACCCATTTGGAGGGGTGCAGGAGCCCTGTTGACGGGCTTGGGAGCGTGGCTGCGAAAGGTGAGTATCGCTGAGTGGGTACCCCGGGCACCAGGCTAGTCGGCCGTGGTAGGCCAAGGGCCCATGGGGGGCCGGGATAGCGTAGTGGGCACGGGTGCGCCTGCTTGGTGCGGGGGCCCGGGGCGCCATTAGCCGCGTGGGCAGTGTTGTGGGCAAGGGTGACCCTCGGAAAGGGGCCTGGGAAGCCAGCCTGCCACGTGTGCGTTTCAGGGGAGGTGCCATGGGGGGCACTCCCCGGTGTTTAGGGAGCTGGTAGGCTCGGAGGCAGTGTAGTGTCCGGGGGTGCCATAGCGGGAGAATCGGCAGAGGGTCGTGCCTGCCAAAGGGAGCCACGTGTCCCAGCCATGAGACCGTGTGAGGGCACGGAGAGAAAATTGGGGGGCGAGGCCCGAAATTGTGAGGACACCAACACAGGCGACGGGAATCTGGGTTTATAGAACCAATAGTTTAAGCGAGAGGCGCTTGTTGAAAGCCCCGGGGTAGTTTAACTGTTAAATGGATAGGGTAGATTCGAAGATGTACCCCTCCGCACCATCCATCCCCTCGCTCTCGTTGTGGGCCGCTGGACCCACTTTGGGTTAGATCGCTGAAGTCTGGGGAGGCCATTCTGAGGCTTCGTTGGGCCTCGACACAGGACGTTAGCTCTCCCTTATTCCCCTCCGGGAAGGGAACGTAGGGGTTGGGAGTAGGCTAGGTGACAGGATAGGTTAGCCGAACAAGGACGATAAAGGGGGTTAGGGGACGATTTATAGTGGGGAAGTAAAAATAAAAAAATAAAAAAATAAGTTGGGGCTAAATTGGTTTTTCACAAATTAAGGGAGTGGGTATGTACAGTGACAGGCAAAGGCGATAGGTGGGAGGGAGACAGGTAGGAAGGTCCGAGCCCGCCTTCCAAGTGGCCAGCACCACCGCACTCCCTCCACCAACCTCCACTGAACGGCAAAGGCTGGCCAGCTTCATCTGCTGGCTGTGTTTCTGCAAGGCAGAGGCCGGCCCACTTCATCGGCAGCTGTTGTGTTGCTGCAAGGCCTGTGCCGGCCGGATCATCTGCAGCTGTGGTACTTCAAGGCCTGTGCCGGCCAGTTCATCTGCCGGCTGTGTTTGCCCGCAACGGCCTGGTTCTGCGGGCTGTGTTTGCCTGCAGCGGCCTGGTTCTGCAGGCTGTGTTTGCCTGCTGCCTTTGCCATGCCATGCCCACTGCCCCTGTTCACCAGCCCCCGTTCAATTTTTGCTTTGCCCCCCCCCCCTGTTCATTTCCATGTGCGCCAGGATCAAGGCAACAGTTTGCAAGCTGCAAGAACTGCCCTGTTGGCAGCTACAACACGGGCCTGCAGTGGCGGCCCGTGCACCGTGTTTGTGTTCATCCCTCCATTCGTTGTGTTCATTGCGTGTGCCACTTGAGCTGGCACGGAGACTGTGTTGTGCAGCCCATGCACCGTTGTGGTTAACTGCGTTCAGTTCAAAAGGGAAGGCCTTGGACTGCGTGTGAGCAGCCAGCCACGTTCCCTGTCACCTGCATTGTTTGAGCCAGAGACTGCATGCGAGCAGCCTGGCTCCCTGCTAACTGCTTTCTTTTTGCAGAGTTCAATGATCCTGGGCCATGGTTTAGTGTAAAATTTGTAAGTTAAGGTTAAGATGTACTGTACATATGAGTGCGCCCCCGGCATGTTTGTCTTAGCGCCGGCAATTTTATTTAAGTCGTCCGTGTGAGTGAGTTTGTTTAGGTAGTTACGCAGCCCTCAGGTTATTTATTTTGGGGACACGAATACCATGAATGTCGCACTCAGGGATCCGTAGGTAAAATGTACGAGGGGAAAACTACACATGATGGCACACGAAAATTTGACGACTCGGGACGAGTCTGTAAAAAGGGGAGGGGGTAGTGTTGTGGTTACCAAATTCGCAAACCACCATTCAGGTCCCTTAGGTGAGATATCTCAGTAAGTATATGTGTAGTTAGGCCCAAACCCGTTGTCTAGTGGGAATACATGTCATTTATGCGTGCTGCGACTCTTCAGGATAGCCGTTTTTCTTTTACTATCGTTATTTTGGACCAACCGCCATTGTTACCACCACCAACCACAACATCAACCACCCACCGCGGCGCCGCTTCACGTCACACCTCGCAACCGTCGCATCGCCACCGTTCTTGCGCCGCTTGTGGGTACCGGTGTTGGACTCGTGCAGGGCGCGCGCCGAACAGCGTGTACAAAATCACGGATTTTGTGCTCCAAAAACGGATCAAAAACGACACACGCCCACTTTTGTGCCGTCCAATCGGTGAGCGAGGGGCGATTTGGCCCCGCCTCCAGGGCGTTGGAGGGCGATCGCTATATGCAAATTTATGGATCAAAATGCATTCACGCCCACTTTTTCTCGGGCCAATGGGGAGCGAGGTGAAAGGTCGAAGGCAGGGGGTCAAAGATGAGAGAGCGAAGCCACGGGGCTTATATAAGCGACCGCGTTCGTCAAGTCGAATGAGTTAAGACTTCGCAGTCGGTGGAGTTGGGAAGAAGAAGCAAGAAGGAGTTGGTCGTCGTCGTGTGCGTTGGAGTCGGAGCGAAGGGGACGGAGCTGTGGAGAGGCGGCGAGGGCAGACGAGGGGGTGCTCGCGTCGTGCCGGGACCTGCACACCAGGGAGGCCGACGGCGCGACCTGGTCGAGGTGGAGACGCTCGTCGCAGGACTCGAGGCAGAGTAGAAATCCTCCTTTCCCCCGAGCATCAGCAACCCCCTCCTGTTTCCCCCCGCGCTGAGATAGTGCGACCAAGGGGGCCCCTTTCCCACCCCCTACCAGACACTGTCCGTGAGGCCCGCGGAGTTGAGGCACCATCGCCGCTCCACGTCTCATCACCAGACGGGTAGGCCCGACCCGGTCTCGGCCTCAGGCCCGCCTCATCCTTGAGGGTGTTCTTTTTCTTGGTTTTGGGTATGTGTTGTCGGCGCCGTCTGTGAAGTAAAATTGTATAAGTGTTGCCGTGTGCTCGCGTAGTCGGTATTAGATCTGCATTGTCGCATTTGCTTTTTGTGTAAAATTGCATTGTGTTTCTTTTTGTCTTCCTCTTTTCTACGTGCTTTTGGTGGAATTGAATATGTGTGCTTTCCGTTCATCGCGAATAAATGTGCTTTGTGTTGAACTGTTTCCCGCTTCGCTTCGTCATTTCTTTCATTGAATCCTCATCTTGCTTCACGTAAAGGGTTGGTAGTGGGCTGAATACGCCCGATAATTAATCGAACCGTCGAGGTCGACGAATAACACCGCTCGGTTATCCCGATAGTACGGAACGGGTCGCTTAAGTGGCCCGTGTCCGAAGTCGACCTGCGGCGAGGTGCGATCGCCCGGTCTACCCTCCGTGTGGGTACTTAGGTAGGTCGAATTTGGCGAGCAACCCTATCCCACGCGGGGGCCGATTGGCTCGATCGCGGTGAGACCGAAAGGTCCACCCGTGACTGGTTCCCGGCGTTAGTCCGAGAAGGTCACGACTGGATTGTCCGTCCGGTGGGCGACGTGCCGCGATTCGAGTTACGTGGCCGTCAGCACGCCGGCGGGCGCGAATCTGTAACAATATATATATATATATATATATATATATATATAGCTAAATTATGTGTGATTAATTAATTGGAATTATACAAAGTACCTGGCTCTCTTTTTCTAAACTCTAAATTCCTTCTGCACAAGATGTGGGGACCTCTGCTGGTGGATTAATGAAACATCATGGTTTTGGATTGGAGATGATCCGAGATGGTGGTGAACAGCTGTTTTGAAGATCTGGAGGGGAGAATGATATTGAAGAGAATGTGGAACTTGGTTCCCTAGGATTGAAGACTTCTTAATCAAATTGAAGAAGCCTCTATTTATGGAGATCCATTAATCAAATTGATTAGGCCTCTTTACAAACTCATGACACTCATCATGGACCTTCTTACTCACTGGCTGTTTCTTCCCATAATTGGAGTCTGAGTTACAAAACCCATTGGTGCAGAGGTATTTCCATCAAACTTGCTCGTTAACTTCCTTCTGTTTTAACCACAATGAATATGCACCAGTCACATCCCGAAAGGTAAGCCTGCTGTTTGCTTCATGGTTAAGATGGCAGGCTTAAGATCTTAGGGTCTTGAGTTTGAGTTCCTGTTGTGCTGATAACACCAGGTGAGTTGACACAGCCTGTCATCCTTCAGAGGTTGGTGAAATGACTACCAGCTTACTGGAAATGGGGGCAGTGCTCTGAGCCGTACTCTGAGCAATGATGCAACCAACAGCCACAGGCTGTGTACAAAATTTTTTTTTAAATCCCCAAAACCAAATTATTTGGCTGCATCCTGATTTTGGATGTCTGGTGGAGGAAATTGAGGTAGTGGACCATTGTAGTGCTCTTTGTTGTTTTTAAGCTTTGGAAAGCACAAATTCAGCAAAAATCTAAACAAAAGGTCTTGTGCAAAGAATGGATGGAATTCCACTGTACATTTTAATTGTTGCGGCTAACAGTGGTCACAATTGAACATGTAAAATTTCTTACTGTAATCTAATAATTAAAAGTAATCAAAATCGTTCTGCACGTGTATCCATTTGTGCTGTAATCAAGGCTGAAACAAAATCTCATGTCACGAGTTTTCAGAGTTTTGGACGCAGAGATCCCACGACAGGTTTGTGGCCGCAGAACTCCTGCCACCACGACGGTCTCTCGAGAACTTTCTCCCCCTGCAGAATGGCTCCCCAGAGATTTTGATATATCTGAAGGGAAGCAAGAAAAGATGTGTAAGGAGCCACAGTGAAATTACCTCATCAGTAGATGCGTGCAAGTAGTGAAATCGGACACGCCACTGGGACTGAAGACGTGAAGAATAATTATTAAACCATTCTAAACTAGAATGACACTCAGATGAGAGCAAACCTACACCAGGCTGAACAGTTGACATTTTTTTTATCCCATTGATACGCCGGATCTCAGCCAATACGTTGCTCCAATGGGCTGCGACAACCACCAATGGTGCCAACGTCTCAACGTCCAAAAGTCGGTCTGCTCAGAACAGTAATGCAGACAGGTAGCTAGAAGTCCAGCTAAATAGCATCTGGCTTTCCTTCACGCATGCTCCTACCAACGTTTACCTGCAAATGGACCGGTCCCTGACCTTCAGGCAGTATGCAGAGAGGTTAGCAGGGAAAACAGCTGAGAAAACACCTTATCCACAGATTAGGTGGCCATGACTGGGAGCTGATTTCACTCCCTTGCGCACCTCAACACTAGTCTTCGGGCATGCCCCAGCAAAATAATGCATGTCTGCATGGGGAAGGAGCCACCACATTAAGAAGGCAGATGTGCACCTCAACTCTTCCTTAAGGATCATCAGTGGATGCCTTTGCCCTACTCCCACCCATCACTTCCCAGTCCTTGTGGGCATGCAACCATCACTAGACAAGTAGCCCTCAATGCATCTCAGAACACTGACCACCTCTTGCCAAAAAAGCTAAGAGAAGATCCACCTCTCCCCAAAGATTGAAGAGCCGCAAGCCCTTTACTGGAGCAGCTGAAACCTACATCACAGCAGACGATGACATGAGCAAACCCATGTAGCAGATGAATCAGTGGCATACCTACCAACCCAGTGGCTGACTACAACACCTTCTTTGTTCCACCAAGCCCCTTGGTTGTGATCTGCCACGAAAGGAATGGTGTCGCCTTAACAGGTTCTGCATGGGTGTTGGCAGATTCCATCTCAAACATGTTCTCCTGGAACCTTGTTGACTCATCCAACTGTGAGTGTGGCCTCCCTCAGACTGCGGATCATCTTGTGCAAAACAGCCCCATACATCGCCGAGGAGGACGGCAAGAACTGCAGCACCTGACCACAAGGGCCTGAGGCCGACTGAAAACAGCGAACCTCACATCGTAGACCAACAACTCAGACACACCACATGACAGAAGAAGAAGGCCGGATCTGCATCTGGACCTTGACCGAAATCTAATCAGCTTGCTCTTGTCACTTACCTAATCCATCCACCAAGTTTTGTCATAACCCGTCCACAAATTTTTGAGATATCATGCTACATATCGCTTCTGGCGCTATCCACCAATGCTGAAGAATCAGTTAAAACATTCCGTCTCCAGATCTTCACCAAAATGTCATCATTTCATCCTTGTCACACCCCCAACATTACCTCCGTCCGCCTTCGGTGGCGGAGGTAACAAGAAGATAAAGATGAAGAAGTAAAGTAAAAAAATAAACTTCCAATGTGTGGAAATCTGGCACATCGGCAGAACGTGGATCATCGCCCCACTGAGTTGCATATTTTTTTTCTGGATTTATTGACATTCCGTGAATAACTCCATACCCGGCCATCAGCGTATCCGATCGGAGAGTTGACGATGAAATCCGGAAGAGCGAAGGAATCCACCAGGGACACGGCATCATCCTTCAGCTGCGTGTAGCGTAACAGCAACGAGGTTTGGGCAAGACAGTGTGGTAGATGAAGGCAAACAAGATGGGAATTGGGTTGAAAAACTCCCCTACAACCCATCATCCAAAAGCTGATAATAAAATTGCTTTTATATTGTGATTCCCAAAGTGAATCAACTAGCTGGAGAAAATATAAGATGCAGTCATTGTTACCTGGGAGCACAAAGCAAGTATAGCCTGTCGGATGAAACCGAGAGACTTGCCTTCAACCATATATCCACCTGCATCCACAGGTACATTACAGGACGATTGAACGCAAGGACAATACAAGCTGAAGGCATGCAAAACGTCATTAATCCTTTCCTTTTTCGATATTTTAACGCGACTTGAGGCTCCTGGAGGAGCTTATACATATATCACATGCAGGACAAGGACACCAGGAGACAATGATGTACTGTACTCTAAATTAATTAAAAGGCCATTCGTCGACAAAGTAAAATGAACAAATTATCTGGGATGCGAATCTGGGACCCCAGTAGCCTGAACTATGTGTTCAGTTCCTTAAAAATAGACAACAGTATAGATGGCCATGAATGATGGGCAAGACCTTGCCTTGATACAGGTAGCTGGCATGGCGCTCGAGGCTCCAAAGGCCACACAACGAATTGATGCGACGTAGGACAGGCTGCAGGTCTGCTGTTGTGGCCGGAGACTCCACAAGCTCATGGAAGTGCTGCAACGCTTGCATCTCAACAGCAGCAAGGGCCAGAGGTTTGCAGAAATAAACCTGCAACACATCATTCCACTGTTGTTCAGTCACCTTCAACTCATTTTATGACAACAAGGAGGCATGCATGCCTCCTGCAGCTTCAATGAGGATGTGAAATGAAGTGAAACATGAAAAAAGGATCTTTTAAACCACCTCGTCGTCACTGTGGTTGTTGTTTGTGTGTTCCTTCCGTGTAATACGAGATTTTTTTTTCTTGCTTCGAGAAATATTACAATATATAATTATGTGTGTTTCTTCGGTGTCCGTCACAATTTATTCTCGAGGATTTCTCCAGTCGTAACGTTGGAACCACTACAGTACATTGAAGGTCGAGGTCCTGCTTTTCCTCTTCACTCCCGGAAAGATTGGCTTTTAAAAAACATAAATTTTGAGCTCACCTGGAACTTGGTTCCGGGGAGATTGTGGGGTGTGCGTCGTCCGTCCATCAATCTTAGTCAATCAGTCCGTCCACAAATACATGCAACTTCTTCGCTGAAACTAAACATTCGATGTAAATGAAACTTTACCACAACCTTCATCACCCTACATGTATCAAAGTTTGTTCATGGCAATAAATAAATAAAAACAACATAGGGGCAATACCCCTGGGCACTCACCTGGCAGCGGCTGGATATGATAACCACTGAACTTCTAGGTGTGGATGACCCACAAAATATGTCACGGAAAAGAAAGTAAATACCGATGGATTCTTTTTTTAATGCCGTGAACACACCTTGGTACATCACGGGTGATAAAGCTTGTGGTAAAGTTGCATCGGAATTGTGTGTAGTTTCTCAGAAGAAAGCAAATACATATTTTTGTGGGCAATCCCTCCGTAGACCCACTTAAACCCCGATTTTTTTTAATGCCATGAACAAACTTTTATACGTACAGGGTGATGAAGGTTGTGGTAAAGTTTCATTTAAACCGAATGTGTCATTTCAGAGAAGAAGTTGCAAGTATTTGTGGACGGACGGATGACGCGCCATCCCAAAAGCTTCCCGGAATTACGCTCCAGGTGAGCTGAAAATCATTCCAGGAATGTCACTGCAAATGAGCTGTAAGTGGAGGCTGTTCGAGGTTCAGTGAAGATTCTGAAAAGAGCCCTTTGAACGAGGCTATGAGAAGGAAATTTCACAGTTTGATTTGTGAATCAAAATCCTTTACTGAAAATGAGGTGGAGATTTTGACTTCTGGGAGAACTTCCTCCCATCTCCTGAAACCCGCAAATGGAGATAACCAACCGTAGAAAATGAGAAAATATTACTTTTTACAGAGTGCGTCAGACACTTGAGGTTTTTGACCCCACTGTATCTCTCAATGGTGAGGAATCACTTTAAAAATTGGGATCTTCACCAAAATCGAATCAATTCTTCCTTATCACACACACACCCAACCTGTCCACCAAGTTTCATCCAAATCCATCAACAACTTTTTGAGATATAATGCAATATAATTTTTACCTCCATCTCTCAATGGTGAAGAATTACTTAAAAATTAAATAATGTCTCCTATCCGGATTTGGATCTTCACGAAAATTGAATCCATTGTTCCTTGTTGCACACCCAACCTGTCCACCAAGTTTCCAGGGAATCCATCCGTAACGTTTTGAAATGTTACATGTAGTTTTTGGCCCTGTCCCTCAAAGGTGAGGAATCGCTGAAAAAAATTATGGTATCCGGATACCGATTCGGATCATCACCAAAAATGTGCGTTGCTGTCCTTGGCCGGTCACCTACATAGACAAAAAAAAATTCAGAACGATTGTTTGAAAACTGTGGTGAATCATTATTTAAAGAAAGATGTAAGGATGGTTTCACATGATCATTTATCATGACCATCCCTACCTTGTTTACATACTTTTTTGAGTAACATCCCTCCATCCTTTTGCATTTAAAAAATTTTTTTTTATTTCTTTGCAAACAATAACTCGGTGCTTTTCCGATACCTGTGAGTCATTCCTTGCAGCAAAGTCGCTCTTTCCTGAAGTCAACTCCCGGTCGACCTTGGCTGCAGATTCATGAAGCAGATAGCACACTAACCATCTGTAGGCAGCCAGAGGGACTGGGGGGAAGTGAAAAAATGGAAGCAAATCGATGTTTCATTTTGGTAGATCAGAAATTGAAGCATCTCTGAGATGGCCTGCCAAGCAATGTACTGAAACACGATCTTCTTTTAAAGTATACCAATAGTCCAATGTCCATTGTTCTGCTTGTGCTGGACAACTCAATCACAGGTGTGTTTGTGCAGTTCATGTTGGGTAATTCAATCGCAGTTTAATTTGTGCTGTTGTGAGAGGAGGATCAACAACGGTACTGGAACTGCTGTGGGAGGAACCTTATGTCATCATTAAGGCAGAGTTTGATGTCACAGCAATGATGTCCAACATGACAGCTGAGAGCAAACATTGCTTTGGGCATGTACAACATCTAAAATCATTTCACTTATTCACTCATAAACAACATACTAAGAATGTCTATCAACAATTTGAACGATTCCTGGGAGGAAGTCGCAGAAGTTCCCTGATATCCAGTGAACAAACTTGGCTGAAATTCTCCTACGCACAGTGGACAACATGGCATCACTGCACAAAGGCAAGCAAGGAAGGGGTTGAGGGGTCCATAACAGACTTTAAAATCTCAGAAACGTGAGGGTGCGTTTTCAGCACAATTGCTGATTTTTTACTTATTCTCTCATCTCAAGAATTGCATTTATTATGTCATTTAATGAATCGTGCAAGCTGCTGTGGATTAGTTGCATTTCTTGTGTTGTTGCATCCTGAGGTTTCCATTTACATTATCCTGCATGGTAATACATAATTTATGTCCACATGGGCATTACCATGAACCACCACCCACAAGGTGTCAGGAGTGCATTTGTCACAATAAATTGCAAAACTTTACAACAACAGCAGTCTTGGACAGTGCCATTTCAAGTTGAAGTCCTCAAAAGCAAGTGAAAAAGGGAATGTAATTTGACCGAGGCCGAGCGAAGTGTGGTGGGTATTGTTGGAGTGGAGTGGGAATTGAGAGGGAGCGTTTTTACAGCCATTTTTCCCTGCTGTGCAGGGGTTGGCTTTTTCTTGAGGCAATGTTTTATGGCCGGATGCCCTTCCTGACGCCAACCCTGGTCGCCTCTTACGACACACAGGGATATGGTACACCTATTCTAACCGGGGCATACACCGGGACCAGTACACTGGTACTCATTTTGCCGACCTCGGAAAGATGACAGGCTGAGTCAACCCCCTGGTGTTAATTCAGCAGCCAACAGGGCTTGAACTCAGGACCCTGGGATCCCAAGCCGCCACCCTAACCACTAAGCCAACACCAGGCTTCAATTGAGAGGGAGCGATGTGCAATAATTGATTTATTAATTGATAAAATAATTAATCTTTCAATCAATTGGTGAATAGCAGACCTAAACCAACAGTGTTTCATCCAAATCTGTAACTTTTTGAAAATTAAGTAATTAATGGAAAAATTAAATAATTAATTGATTAATAAATTAATTAAAGATACCCTTTATAGTGAAATCGCTTGGTAACTGTCATGTCCAAATATCAGCTTCCGAGCTCAAAAGGTGCCTGAGATATTGCCCAGATGAGAAATAAAATAAATAAGTAATAAATAAATCGATAATAATGAAGTAATTCATCAATGAATTGATGAATCAAAAAAAATTTAAATACTGTTTTTGCCAAAGCACAACCTTCACTTTTGTCTCCAAATTTCAGAATGGTCGGTTGAGCAGTTTGGGCTGGAGGTGAGCAGACAGACAAAGAAACAGACAAACAAGTTATCGCACTCACAGTAAATACCAAGCCGAGCCGAGCTGTGCCAAGCAGTGACGTGCCATGCCAAGGCGTGAAGTGCCGAGCCAAGCTGTGCCGTGCCGAGCCGAGCCATGCCGAAACAAACAAACGGAGCCGATCAACATACTTGTCCAAAAAATTTTTTTTTGCCGAGTAACAAGAAAATGGAGTGAAAACGAAGTACTCCCTTCCTTCGGCGCCCGGCGATGACGTCATGTATCGCCTGGATATGGAATTGGGAAGGAGCGGTGTACAAAAGTGAGGGACTCGGCCAACGTTCCACAACATGGTCAAGAATGGCTGTGGACACCTATTACTAGTTCGTAAATTATCATGAATTTGTCAATTTCAATCCCTCTTAATAATTAATTGATGAAATCTAATAAATAAGATTCATTGGATGTCTCTGTCTGTCTGTCTGTCTGTCCGCGCTTTTTGCAAGGACCGCTGGACCGACAACTACCAAATTTGGCAGACGGCCTAAGTCTGATCCAGGGATTGTCCTAAGGGTGTTTTCATCCACCACCTGAGCCTTTAAAGATCACTTTTCTAGCTTTTTCATTATATGTCATCTCATTGGTTAACAGATATCACGTGACATATAACACGGCCAAAGGCCAGCACACATAATTAGTCGACCTGTGTCTTCCACCCATTGGCTCAATGTACAGCTGTCCTGACTCCACACACAATTGGAACCTCACTAAATCAAATAAATAAGATTCATCAGATGTCTGTCTGTCTGTCTGTCTGTCTGTCTGTCCACGTTTTTTGCAATGACCGCTGGGCCGACAACCACCAATTTGGCACACAGACAAAGTCCGACCCAGGGGTTGTCCTCAGTGTATTTTCATCCACAACCCCACCCTTTTAAGACCCCGATGAACCATAAGACCTTTTCTTTACATGCTTGAGAGATTAGAATACGTGCTTGAGAGAACACTTTTTACATGCTTGGGAAATAAGACCCCTTAAGACCCCAAAGACCCATAAGACCCTTAAGACCATTTAATTCCCAGAACACAATTAAGACATTTTAAAAACCCCGAATACCCCAAAGACCCCTTGGACCCCAAAGACGGCTAAGATCCCTAAGACTCTTGAAGACCCCGAAGACTCCAAAGAACCTTTATTACCCTTAAGTCTTTTGACGATCCTTTAGACCCCTAAGACCCTTGAGAGCCAGAACACCTTGGAGACCCTTCAGAACTGTAAGACCCCAAATACCCTTTAAGATCTTAAAGACCCTGAAGACCTCATAGACATTTAAGACCACAAGAACCCCAAAGACCCCTTTACCACTTGGTGTTCTGGCTCTCCTGCCCCTGACACAGTTCCCAACCACCGCCCCGTCGGTTCTCCTGCCCCCGATTCTGCCTGCCCAATTCTCAGCCCTGCCAGCTCTCTAACTTCTCTCACTTCTCAGTATCCCCCCCCTCCCTCCACCACCCGGGCAATGCCGGGTATCCCTGCTCGTAAGAAATAAATATCCTGAAGTTGCACAAGGTCAATGTTGTCAAAGCCTTTTACAGAATGACTTTCGCATGTGCTGGATCACTCAGCAATAAAAAAAATTAATAGAACAGAACATTTTGCTCTTCCATAAGCCTCAACTTTATATACAAAGTATATAAACAATAAAGATGTCATGCATCGCAGGATACTTACCAAATCCAGAAAACAAATTTGACCTCAAAAATGTGACCACCAATTGGTGGTTAAATTCAATGACCAAATCTGCAACTCCTCTTCAACTTTCAAGTCCAGCCATCCATTGGGACCATACTCTGTGCAGAGTGTTGGTGCTGCCTAAGCAGTCTCCTTGGCTAATTGGCACAATCCTGGACGGGTCGTCACTCCAACACAGAACTCTCAAGTCAATCAGATTAAAATTGACAATTTTAGAAACTTGGCCAACAATGATCTCAAAAACAATGGGTGGTTGAATTCAGGGACCTAATATGCAAATCCTGTTCAAATTTCAAGTCAATCAGATGAGAATTGAGGATTTTAGAAATTCGACAAATTTGTTGACCTTTTGATCTCAAAAAGAAGTCTTCTTGTTTATGACGAACTCTACCATGTAGCGAAGTTTCGTGAAGATCGGTTTAAAATTGTGACCTGTAGGCAATAAACATAAAAATAAAGACAAATAAACAAGAAAAAGACGTCGTGCAGAGCACGATACTTGCAAAATCCACCCCCCCTCTCCAAAGGTTGCCGTGGATACATCAAATTGTACATTTCATTAAAATTTACATTCCGAATCAAAGCTCAGGTCAATGGGATGAAAATTGATTTTTTTCAGATTTTAATTTATGGTTTTAGAAGTTTAACCGTGAATTGACCTTTGACCTCAAAAACAGTCGACTTCCCGATTCAGTGATGGACTGACTATGCAATTGCTGTTTAATTCTCAGGTTAATCAGATGAAAACTGATGATTTTTCAGATGAAATTTGATGATTTTAGAAGTTTGATCTCGAGTTGACCTTTGACATTTTGACCTCAAAAATAGTTGCTTCCCCAATTTAGTGCTGGACTATGCAAATCCTGTTCAAGTTTCAAGTCAATCGGTTTTAAGAAATGACGATTTTAGAAATTTGACCTCAAGATGACCTTTGACCTCAAAATCAATAGGCTTCTCAATTGAGACTACCTCTACAACTTCGTAAAGTTTCATGATGATCGGTTTAGAATTGTGAACTGTTGGCGATTGGCAAACAGACAAACAAAGAAACACAGAATAACAAAATTGACTGACCGATATATTTGA
>NC_140972.1:2131827-2146827 GCF_056783735.1 Eptatretus burgeri
ATCAGGGCACTCAAGGTCTGCCAGCAACCCCCTTCTGGTGAAACTTCCAAAATCAAGAATCACTGCTCACCTTCACTCTTTCATTCATCTTTTTTCTGCCCTTGGAACAAACTCCTCCACTCTCTTCAATCCAACTCTTCCCTCCAGGTGTTCAAGACAGCTGTTCACCACCACCTCTTATCTTCCCCCATCCAAAGCCATGATCTTTTCTACCCCCCCCCCCCGTTAATCCACCCCAAACCCACCTCCTTCAAATTCCCTGCTTTCCTTCCTGAAAGATCTGAAAAAAATTCTCTGCTAAAATTGTCAATTTTCATCAGATTGACTTGAAATGTGAAGAGGATTTGCATATTTGGTCATTTAATTCAACCACCAAATATTATTGAGGTCAAATTTGTTATATTGATTTTGCAAGTATCGTGCTCTGCATGACGTCTTCTTCTTGTTTCTTTGTTTATATGCACTATCAGTCAAAAGTTTTAGAACACCCCCATTTATCCAGTTTTTACTGAAATTTAAGCAGTTCGAGTCCAGTGAATAACCTGAAACGGGACAAAGATAAGCGGTAAACTGCCAGAGGTTAAAAAAAAATGTTTAGGTCACCAAAAACTGAAAAATAATGCGAATTTCAGAATTGTGGAACTTCCACATTTGTGGAACTTCTGCAACAGTGTTGGGAAGAACTTTCCGAACAATATTTGATTTCCATTGTAGAAAGAATGCCACGAGTATGTTCGGCTGTTATATCTGCAAAAGGAGGCTACTTTGACGAGTCAAAAATTTAGATTAAATTTTGTTCAACAAAACGATTCCATGATTTCTGTTTTATCTGCAATTGTTTATTTGTTCTCTGCTTTAATTTCAGAGTACATTGAAACATTAAACTGCTTAAATTTCAGTAAAAACTGGAAAAATGGGGGTGTTCTTAAACTTTTGACTGGTCATGTACATCCTTCAAAAACTAAAAAAAAAAAAAATACTGAACCAAATCCAAACAGATTTTGCATGTTCCCGAAAGATACCTCAAGTATGGTTTCTGTCTGGGTCGCATATTCAGGGGAAGGGGATTCAGGGCAGTGGGAACACTCCAATTCTCTCTCTGTAAATGTGTATCATATGGCACCGCTGACGATGTGAGGGGGGTATTACAAGTCATTCATCCGTAATTCTGGGAGAATTAAAAAACTTGCGGACAGGTTCTCATCCAGTATTAGATTCACAGTGGAGCAAAATGAAACTGCATCCTTCAATCCATGAGGATTCTTGTAAAACAGCATGTGGTTGTTTGGCGATGCTCTGTCCTTTTTCAATGTTGAGTGTCAAGCAAGAAAGCAGGACATACCAATTTTTAAGTCTTGGTCAGACATCAGAGATCAGAATTAAACCGCTGACTTCCCCAACTCACAGCAGACGCTCCAACCATCATGCCACCGAGTCTGGTTTCCAGGAAACTGTTGCAGAAGGTCATGTTTTTTTGTGGGCCTGGACAACCACTGAAGATAAGTCTCTACAAAATGTTTGAAGAACAACGACCCTTGGGAGGAGTCGTGTACAAGCCACATTTTAAAGTTTCAGTTTTGGAAACGTGTCTGCTTCTTCATGGTGTCATCAGCACAATACAAATAAGCTTTATAAGGCAAGACCTTTGGTTAAGCCTGTACACTGCTCGACTCCACATGAGGGGTACGTTGAACAAACCAAGCAGGCACACCACCCAAATGTCAATGGTGATGTCAGTCTGCATTCGATATAATCAAAGGAAAGACAATCAGATGAAAGAAATCCTCCATCAAACTGAGTTCTGCGATAAAGGATGACAAACTTTATCAAGAGGACACGAGGGAAGCTGCTGCTCCTGGTACAAACATAACTAAAGCAATTTCATTAATTTTAATCTGAACACATTTTGAATGAGGCACAGAGCTGACTTTGGAAATGTGAATTATCTGTTCACTTGTGCCATTGAGTCCTCCAGATGTACAAGAACATTTTATGAAATTTAAAATATATATTTTGTCGATACAAGCCTCTGGGTCAGCACCCTGGTCAAAACCTAAATCCCTTCTATGTTACTGGCCACGGAAAAAACCATTCCTAAATCCCCCGACCCATTCTCTCGAACAACAATTGCCTTGACATTCGAATGAGATGCTACGTATGGTTAAACTCCAACAGGAAATTATGGCAGTTCAAATTACTATTTTTACTTCTTTGGTGTCATGAAAACGACCCACAATGCACTTGGACCACAAGACTCACTTGCCAGGTATCCGTGGCCTCCACAAGCCTCACGGCACTCCTGGAGAGTATCACGGGCTGTCCAACTGCACAAAGGCTTGAGAGCACATGACCAGGCGTGGAACTCGCGGCCCATCTCGCTCTGCCGGTTTAAACATGGCGAATATGCACAATGAGCCATGATGTTTTCGTTGCATGATTAAAATGCGTTTTGTACATGAGCAAACAAATTACCTAAAATGGGTTTTGCCTCTTTCCGTTAACGTACTACAATCATTAGAAGAGATTTTTTTTATTGATGAATGCAATATGCTTTCTTTAATACACAACATTTCATAAATCTTCTTCATGCAGGCTCACGGAAGAGCCAGAGAAGAACACGTTGATAATACTGTACATTGGTGGGATAAAGGCAGATGCAAGGCCGACAGATACACAGGTCAGGTCAGGTATGGGAGCATGCGCCGGAGCAGCACGTCGCTGCGTCCACGTTCCACTGGTACTCCAGGGGCCTCCGTCTGGCCATCCCCCCAGCAGATACCTGGCCCATCCCCATCTCCTTGAGATGCCGATCAACCTGCTTCAACCACGAGGCACGTGGTCGGCCCATTGGCCTCTTCCATTCACGAGACTCCCTCACCGAGATAATCTGGTGAGCAGGATCAACGTCAGGAAAAATCGAGCCACGTGTCCATACAGCCGAGGCTGACGCTCACGGTGTATGCAGGTAACAAATCTCATTCGAGTCTTTCTCAGCAACCGCTCATTGGACACAAAGTCCGACCAGCGATAGCCAAGGATTCTCCGAAGAGACCTGGTACCAAAGGAATTAAGTCTCTGACAGAGTTAGCGACAGAGTTGATACCAACTCCGATAGAGTTGGTACCACTGGAACAGACACACAGAGTTGGCGAAAGCATAGACGTTGACAGGTAGGAGTATGACAAGATGGGTGTGAGATGCTTCCTTGCTGGACAGGATGTAAGAAGCAAAGAATAACATATTAGACAGGAGGTGAACCTTAATCGGTAGAAAGTGGGACAGTGAAGGTAACAGGAGCACAAATAAGGTTTCAGTGAAAACGTATTACAGGTATCCACATGAACAGCAAGCCAAGTGAAGTAGCAGAGCCTCTCTCTTTCCAATGCACATTTGAACTGTTTACAGCTTTAACAAGCATTGAAATCCCAAACACATGGCACAGCCGGGGAAGGGGGTGGAGGTCTTGCGGATTCGGACTCCCCTTGTCAATACGAAAAAGGAACAAGGAAGGAACAAGAAAGCAGACTCGGTGGTGTAATGGTTAGAAGGTCCGTTGTGAGTCTGAGAAGTTGGCGGCTCCAGGTTTCTTGGAAGGGAACCCGTTTCTTATTTTTGGAAGGAAAAGGAAAAACCAAAAAGAAGAGAAAAACGACACGGCACAGAGTGAACAGTTTATATCTTTGTACTTTCACAACATCTGACGCCATCAATGTCCGCGTATCACTAGTGAGTCTTGTCTGATGGCCTTGTGTACATGACTGTTCTCCTTTGCTTTATGATGAAAACAAAACGTGGTTTCCGTCCTGTGTTTCGAGAGACTTGAGAAAGCACAGCCGATGAAAGGTGCCGCACACATTTGTCACGCAGTCATGGTGGTTTTTGGACTTCCGGTAATTTCCCAACTTAGTTCATCCGAAAAACATATAACCTGCAAACTCCCGATTATAATTATTCATCGGGAGGTTTGCTTTGAGATAAAATTATCGTGTTTTGCACAAACAGTTGGTTAAATTTGACTACGGTGCTTTCATGGGAAATTGATTTGTATAATGCAACGTTCGCTGTAAGAACTATAACGGCACTCAGGGACGGATCCAGAATTATTTACGGGGAGTTCACCGAAGGTTAACATGTTCTCGTATTGTGAAATATACCAGCATGCTTTATTCATGTCAATGTAATCATCGAGGAAAAACCGCTTAATCTATCCAGACCTCACAGCGTCCGAACAGAAACTTACATTCTCCACAGGAAAATTTGGGAATATCGAGCGAGTTGATGAAAAGGCCTCAGGCCTGTCACTAACGGGTTCTAAGGGCCCTGTCACACCTTGACGTTTTAGCCAGCGTATGGCAACGTATCAAAATGTATGTAAAACGCTGGCGTACGCTGAACTATTCATGTTTTTTTCCAGTTTTGGGCGTATTCATAACGAGTTGGACGTATGCATAACGTATTAGTAACGTACACAGAACGAGAAAGTTTTGATAACTTATAGATAACTTATACCAACGAATGCTTAGCGTGTTGTCGGCGTTCACAACCTATGCCCAACGATAGTCTAACTTATGCATAGCGCGCGGCAGCGTATCACCGACGATCACGTGGCGTAGGCTATTAATAGGCTGCCGCTCAACGATTTAAATCATAACTGCACTAGAAATCGAAGTGTCAACATCACCGTCATGCCAAAGAAAAAAATAAATAAATAAATAAATAAAAACATGGAGTCTGGAACACTGACGGGTTCCTCCTGTGAAGCCCATTTTTATATACCAATTCCCCTAAACGCTGCCAATACACCATTATATGGTAGCTGTAAGTTAGAAACACGTTCAGTAAGTTCTGTGGTCGTCCGGAAGACGTCAAATACGTCTACATACGTCAATATGCGTTGGAGATATGTTACACATAGGTTCAAAGCACGTTACTCATAGGTTAGAAATAAGTTTCGGGTAAACAAAACATTACCTCGACGTGTTTCGACTTATGAGTAACTTACAAGTAACGTGTGTCGACGTGTGTCAACGATCGCATAACGCGCCTACAACTTATGGCCAGCGTATGCGGAACGTGCGAGTCATATGCTGGCATACGTCGAAAAATTTTGAGCATGCTTAAAATTTGTCGACGAGCTCGGCGTACTACGACTTATGCCAGCGTGCTTCAGCGTGCTCTTAACATATACAAAACTTACCCATAACGTATTCAACGTGTGCCAGCGTTTTAGACAAATTTTTCATACGTCGGCATACGCTGACTAAATCGTCAAGGTGTGACAGGGCCTTAAAGAAAAGATGAAGATTTTGAAATCTTTGCGACGGATCTTTACAACAACAATGTAAATACACAAAATGTTTCCAAAACAAATCAATGAATATATCGAACGGACAAGCACAACAGGCGGCGAAATGACCCTGAGCACGAAACCTAAACTCGCCATTGTGGATCAACAGATCTATCTATCTATCTATATATTACTAAAACTCTCATCTTGTATGTATGTAGATATGTATGTTCCCGAAATACAGCCAAAACAGTACACGATAGTGCAAAAATTTTAGGACTACCTTACTCACCATTCTCTTGCGGTGTGCAGTATCAAGTTTCGTTAAAATTGGGCAACAAAGAAAATTATTTTAAAAAATTGATTCCTGATTCAGTAAAGTACTCTTCGAGAGAATTTGATCAATGGAAACAACCTCAGCGGTATCGTTTGCTGGAGCTATCTTATTTTTTTTTTTTTTTAAGGATTTTTTTTATCAACCGCTGTCAACGGGAACCCAACAGGTTTACAGGTCGTCTAGTTAATTATAATAATGGACGATGTAGCCACGGAAACGTTGAATTATCTGGTGAAATAGTTCAGCATTGTGTACTGCGCTTTGTTGTGGGACACGGTCCTGAAAATGTTGCCTTTCTCTTCGGAGCCATAACTAAACACTGAGTTGCAGGGATTAAAACAGAACCAGCAGAGAAAAGTATCGCGGCTCAGATTAATTACCGAGTGGAAGCAAAAGACGTGCGAATTGCTGATATTTCAGTGATATCTCGCACGACGATCATGTGACATACTTGAAAGGGCAGAGGGGAGGGGAGGGTTCACGTACACCTGGTGACCCCTCCCCTCCCCCCCCCCCCGGATCTTCCATTGAACATTCGACTGAAATCACTGTCAGAGTCGTGTTATTACATTGATTAAAAAGGTTAATCAGTCAATATTACATGGCTACTTCAAATCCAGATGAGGTTAGCAGGATGGCCTTGACCCTAGATGTTCATGGTGCTGGTGAAAGCTCGCCTTGTCATTGCGAACGACACTGTGGGATCTTCAACATCCACCAACTAATGTCGGCAGACGAGACATCCAGTTTAAAGTCCATCCAACAGACGGTACACACATTGATGAATCACCCTGCCTGTGAATCACTGGCATAATAGTTTATAGCTGGGTCGGGATTCAAACCCAGGCTAGACAGCTTAGATGGCCATCCTGCCATCCATCCAGCAATTACAATACTCCACATGATGAGTGCGACTCTCCCCCACATGTCAGTCTTCCGCTACCTGTTTATACATTTCGCGATAAGTTTACTGAATAGCCATATAACCAGTAAAGGTAGTTCATCAGAAATGGAGAACGGGTGGTGGGGCAGGTAAAGACAGGTGCAAGATCAGGCACCGTGATGTCATGTTTTAACCGTTACCTGTTTCCTGCTGTTTTCCTTCATCACAATTGACAGCATAAAATCCGTATACTGCAGGTACAACAGTTTAGCAAAGTGGTCAAGCACGTAGGCAGCAGCAACGTATGGAATCAGACGCCATTGCTGCAAAGCAAAACACAATTAAGTTGCATAAAGAACACCTTTGTTCGAGTCGAAGCAAAAGTTTCACTAAATGTTATCAATTAATAATTCCTCGCAAAGGTTATCAAAATATCCCTTTGATTTGCTTTCAGATAGAAAACCACAATCGCACAGCGTATTTATGATTACTTGTCCCCAGAAAAATGAAGCGACGACAGGAAGGTTGTAATTCCATTCCAATGAGTACCGTTACGATGCAATCACCTGCAGCTGGTACTCCAGGACAGGTAACTCGTCCTCGTCATCAGAAGGCGCAAACTGTCGCCGCACAGCAGAGTAGCGCACGGTTATTGTCAGGCCCACTATCATGTTTGTGATCGACGAATTAGAAATGGAAATTCTTCCTGATGACAGGATGCCAAGGCTGGCTCCAAAACGATCCTTTGAATCCTAAGGAGGCAAACGTTAGTGAAGCAATACAACTTCAGCTTGTGGACATAAAATTGAGGCTCATGGAAGAATCTACTCATAGACTCATTTTAATTGCTTTTGAATAAATCAAAGAGTCTATTTCTTGTGAAACACCACTCCACTGAGCGTCATTGACTAAGTAAACGGCTCTTGCTGTTGATGCAACCCCAACATATCCTATGTAGGTAATACAGCAGGAATTTGTAATTTGGTTTTGGTGCCATTGATTGCTTTGTACAGACGTGGATGCACGCGCACACATACACACAATGGCAGTGAGGGGAAGGGGATGCACTTCGCCGCCTCCCTCTCACCTGATTCGGACCGGGTGGGGTTAAGGGGGTCAAATCCATGGGGAATTGCCCCACTTCATTATTGGGTTGGGCTGGACAGCTGGGGATATGCACTGGCAGAATTTGGACATGGGGTCTGACCACGGGTCATGTGGCATGACCCGAGCCCCACGGGGAGTCAGGTGGAGTGTGGCATCCCCTGTCCATCAGGGTGCCGTCCGAGTGAGTGTCTCAGGCTGGTGGGGTCGCCAGACCCTGGAGGGCGTTGAGACCTCTGGGGGTCCAAGGTGGTTTATACTGAGCACCTGTCATGGTGTACCATGAGAACCACTATGGGGAGGTGTTGCGGGTCGTGCTTTGGTGGTGGTACTACTGAGGGCCAGTAAGGGCTTGATGATGTGACTACCCGGGCATGTGGCCTGGCAACCTCTTCCTGAGGCTCTGGGACAGCCAGCATGTCGCGACATGCCATGCTGTGCTAGTCTATGGACGTGGGTCAATCCGCATGGACTGGATATGAAGGCAGCCCACCAGACACCATTGGAGCATCTGTGGAACATTATGGAGTGATTGAGAAAGGCCTGGAGAGGCCTGCATGGCCTTTCACAGATGATCCACTATGATTTATGGGCTCTTGGTTTGGAAAGAGAGTCCTGGATTTAATTGACAGACATGGGTTCCACGAGAAGAATGGCTTCAGCAGGAGCTGTTGGTATTGAACGGGCTCCCAGTGCTGATTGGAGTTGTGGTTAAATTTACCTTGCCCCATTGTCAGGACTGGCCATGCTTTGCTATTGGAGGTATGCAGGTGAATTGGAAAATTGGTATGGATGACGGGCAAGAGTGGCCACGAGAGCCAAGCATGTTGATCCGGTGGAAAGGCTTAAAATGTGATGTGGGTTCAAAACAAAAGATGGTGTTTTGTTTTGATGTTGCTGATGATTCGTGTGTACGCAGGCCATGGCAGGGTAGGTACCCAGTACTTTTGTATTGCAGGTGATGGAGATTGTAATGGCAGCAGGGGAGGGAGTGACATTTGGGGTTTTGCGGGAGGGGAAGGTGTGTGTGTGTGTGTGTGTGTGTGTGTGTGTGTGTGTGTGTGTGTGTGTGTGTGTGTGTGTGTGTGTGTGTGTGTGTGTGTGTGTGTGTGTGTGTGTGTGTGTGTGTGTGTGTGTGTGTGTGTGTGTGTGTGTTAACAGGTACAGAACAGGTTCTGGAGGAGTGGTGACTGTGGCCCCTCCTGAGGTAACTCACCCCTGGCAGCTGGTGGTGTCTGGAGTTTGTGGTCCCATCAGAGGAAGGTCTTTTTGGGTGACCAATGGGTAGTAGAGTCTTGGTGATCTGGGGAGAGGCCAGGAGAGCCTGAGGCCAAGAGTGGCTGCATGTGTGGAGACCATCCCCGGCGAGATGTACAACTAAAGAGCTATTTGGTTGTTGGGGGCCGAGAAGTTTAAGTGTGGGGGGGGAGAAGTTTTGACGTCGGCAACTGCATTTGGACTGTAGGCACCACAGCCTGAAGCACCCCCATCATCTTGTTTGTGCAGGACCTCCCTGCTGCTGAGTTGGGGGCCACACCTGCAGTGTGTTAAAAGATGAAGCCATGGCCTTGCTGGGAATGTGATGGTTGTTGTTGTGAATCAGGGTCAATTGTGGAGGAATGTGCGTCAATGGAGGAGTGTTCCACTCGGTCAGTTTCATCAAAATCGGGTGTTTGGTTGAAGCGATAATGACTGAAGTGTTTCTGGACTGACTGACTGACTGACTCACTTACTCACCTACGGACACTGCTCGATCGCATAAGCTCCCCGGACTAAAGTCCAGGTGAGCTAAAGATATGGGCAATACCCCTGGGTGCTCACCTGGAAGCGCCTGCATAAGAAAACCAGGGAACCACTGGGAGGCATGGATGACCCACAAAATATGTTCCAGAGAAGGAAATACCGATGGAGATTTTTTAATGCAGTGACCAAACCACGGTACATCACGGGTGATGAAGGCTGTGGTCAAGTTTCATCGAAATTGTGTGTATTGTATTGGAGAAGAAAACATATTTTGGGGGGCAACCCCCCAGAGACCTCCTTCGACCCCAATTTTCTTAAAGGTGTCAACAAACTTTGGTACATCACAGGTGATGAAGTTTGTAGTCAAGTTTCATTAGAATTGTGTGTAGTTTCTGAGAAGAAGTTGCAGGTGCTTGTGGACGGCCAGACTGTCGACATGCCTTCTCATACACTCCCCGGAACTACGTTCCAGGTGAACTAAAAAAAGAATCCAAAGAATAAAAAACAAACACAAAATCGAAGTGAAAGACCTTGAGTGTTTGGGTGCTGGAAAAAAAAAACTCAATATAGAAATGATAGCAAGGAAGATAAAAAAAAAAAAAATGAGGAAGCAAACAGGAGAAAACAAAAGCAAATGTTTGAGAGTAACCCTCTAATGACAACCCGAAGAGATTCTTCCATGAATTGGGGAAGCAAAAGTAGAATTTGTCAACTCTTCCTGAAAATGAACAGCTGGAAAAATTCTGGAAAGGAATTTTTGAAGATCAAAAAAGAACACAACAAGGAAGCAGAATGGATCCCAGACTTGGAAAAGAAGAAGCAACATCTCGAAGAAATACCCGCAGTGATTACTGATGGAAAAAAAAAAAACACAATTGGAAAACAACAAAAAATTCCAAACTTTAAAAACCCAGGCCCAGATGGAATTCCAAATTGCTGCTCTCCACAATCACTACGTCAGGACATTCATCGAACTGATTCAAGAGAAAAAGTCAGTGGATGAGCGGCTCGTAGAAGGAAACACATTTCTCATCCCAAAATTTGAAGAAACCCAACTTCCTCACAAATACCGACCAATCATCACAGATATGATGTTCCATCACCGAACACAACAAGGAGGTTTTGAGGCAGAACATGGAAGAGAGGTTGTTATGGAACAAATGACCACCTATTACTAAGCAAGGCCGTACTTGAAAATTGCAAAATGTGAAGAACCAAATTGTCCACCGCCTGGATAGACGATAAGGAAGCTTTTGCCAGTGTCCCACATTCGTGGATGATACAATGCATGCAAATATACAAAAATCAATCCCTAAATAATCAAATGGATTGAGAAAGCAATGGAGCTCTGGTATTGGTATTACAGCACGCAGAAGGAAACATCGAAATACCAGATGTCAGGGTACGGTGTGGGATCTTCCAGGGAAAAAGTCTTTCCCCCCCTCTTGTTTTGCCTGGCTCTGAACCCACTGAATAACCTTAACAAAGAAGTACATGGATACACCCGAACAACAAATAGAAGGACATCCAAAGAAACAGTAAAAGGTGACACACCTCCTACACATGGATGATTTAAAGCTCTTCAAACTGAACGACAAAACATTGACAGAACAACTAAAACTAGTAAAACGGTTCACTGAGGACATTCAAATGGAATTTGGACTAGATAAGTGTGCCAAGTGCACATTTGTACAAGGTAAACCAACAAAAACAGATGCACAGAGGGACGAGTGTAGAACTAGCCGAGTAAATGCTCAACGGACTATCGGATTAAATTTGTAAACAAACATGAACACAATAAACCTAAAAAGGTATCCCTAATTCACCTTGCAAAGAATTTCCAAAAACAGGTGTGAATAGAAGACACAGGAAAATGAAACAGCAACCAATACAGCCCCAACAATTGGAAAAAAGACAAAATATATAAAAAGAAATATCAACAGATATACACCAACAACTGGAGAATGACAAAAAGAGCAGGTAAATACAAAAAAGAATTGGACCGAGTTGGGATCAACAGAGGAGGCTCATTGGAATGGCTAAGAAGAGGTCAGCTCAACTGGGATGGAGATTGAATAATAATAATAAATGCCCAAAGATCAAGGACCAATGGATTTAAAAAGATGGTGGGACTGAGACAGATGGACAAGTGTAGGATCTGCAAGACAGAAACAGAAAGTACTAGTCAACTGCTTCCGGGATGCAAAAAACAATCAGAACAACTTTACACACAACGGCACAACAAAGTATGCAAAGTGATCCATCGGCATGTCTGCAAAAATTTCAACATCCCAGTTCCAGAAAACTCACGGAAACACGAACCAAGGACAATCAATGAAAATAAGGACGTCATGTTCACGTACGACCTGATGATCCCATCGAGCGTGAACACAGAAAACAAAGCGTTGTGACCGGACATCAGACTTAGGTACAAAAAGGAAAAGACAGCATTGCTGATTGAGATATCAGTAACCAGTGATTTTGGCTTGAATAATGTAGAAATCAAGACAATGATGAAACACCAGGACCTCAAACATGATATCAAGAGATGTATGAAGCCGAAGATAATCAAAGCTGCACCAGTGATGAATGGAGCAACAGGAATAATAAAGAAGAACCTAACTGCGATATTGAAAACCATCCCTGGGGATATTAACACAAACAAACTACAATTTGAGGAGGCCCAGGGTTCAGTGATGATCCTGAAAAGGGCCCTCGGAACAAAACTCTGAGAACAACAAAGTTGAACAGCTTGGTCCATGAACTGTGAGCTTTTCCCAAAATTGGGGTGGCTACTTTGACTCTTGGGAAGACTCCATTCCACCTCCTGAAACCCGCAGATGGAGATAACAACCAACAAAACACACACACACTTCATATTAGGCGAAGTGAAAAGGTCATAAGCAAAAACGAATCCTAGATCCAGAAATGGGGGATGCACAACTCCATCGGCCTGCTACAGTTCAGTAGGCCTACCCCACCATGCAGTGATGGAGTAAGATGCAAAATGTGATAAAACTAAAGAGGAGCAGCTCAACTCCATGGGATGTCTTCGAAGGCTACATCTCATGCAATTTTCAATGATATCGATCAATCAAAACTTCGAGCCTCAAGCTCTGCATGACTTGAGAGAAGCCATGACTGACCCTGTATGGTGTGACGTATCTTCCCTCTGGAGTCACATCCGCAGTACGGTTGAGGAGACTCTCTCGTGGAATGTGCACGTTGTCGAAGAGAACAAACCTGCGGAGGAATGTAATTTAATTAACAATCCACATTTTAAAAAACATTTCACCTTTCACAGTAAAAACTAGAACGGCACTCGGTAGAGCGCATGCCACTCACTGCCAGGCTGAACAGTTTACATTTGTATCCCACTGATTGGCCGGATCTGGATTCGGACCTGAACCAAAATCAAATCAGCTTCTCCTGGTCATCTAACCAACTCTTCCACCAAGTTATGTCATAACTCGTCTACATCTTTCTTGAGATATCGTGCTATATATCGTTTTTGGCCCCATCTCTCAATGGTGAAGAATCACTTTAAAAATTCGAGTATCCAGATCTGGATCTTCCCTAAAATATAATAATTTCGTCCTTGTCACACACCCAACCTCTCCACCAAATTTCATCCGAATCTGTCTCCAACTTTTTGATATATCCTGTTCATCGACAAACAGACAGGGGTGAAAACATACCCTCCACCCACCTTTGGTGGCAGAGGTAATGAATTGTCTTACCCATTATCAAGACCATTGAGGCCAAGCTTCATGCCCATGTCTCCCACCATTACTCCAGGAAGAGGAAGCAACGTCTTTGGGTTCCTCACCTGTCACAATAATCAGGTCTCCATAAAGATTGTGACATTCCCACTTGAATCCAACCACATCTCAACAACACCAACCTACACTTATTTGACAGTGAAATCTATCTCTATCTCTCTCTCTCTCCCCCCCCCCCCCCCCTCTCTCTCGACTACACAACTGCCAGAAACTAACACAAATCACAGGAAGTGAAGAATAAACAAGTGAGCAGCAGAAAATAAAGATCCAATCTGTGTGTGCATGGTGCATGGCTGCTTGTTGCATCATTACCGTTGAAGCCAAATTTTTAGATTAATATTCGTCATTGTGGCTTTACTCATGCCCAAGCAAGTTAACTCCACCATATCCTGAAACTCACCTGTACAACAAAGGTGTGCAAACCATGGTGCTGCCCATCAGCTGTGTACAGTTGTGCATACACCACAGCATGAGTAGCGTTCTTGCCCAGGTTTCCGACCCAACACTTGGCTGCTTCAATGTCAGGTGTATTTAACACAAACTCCTGTGAGAGCGACAGTATGAAGAAGTTGCACGAGTGAAAATACAATATTACATTCCTGCCTGTGATCATGAGCACTGATTATAAATGCTCTTCTTATATTTTAGCTGTACCAGTGATTGATTATGAGGATTCCTTATAAAAGGTTGTAATTTAGATGCATTGACAAAGATGGCAGAGAGGCAGAACACTTGGATTGGTGCTTTGGAGGCAGGGCATTGCATCAATGATTGTGCCATTCCTCGGACGATCTGGGAGCCATCATACCAATGGATGTTAACGATGTGCCTTCACCACCCACCATGGACCCACTGTGCCCAGCCGTCCCATATTTTAAGGGATCATCCCATTTTATATGGAAGTGTCCCGTGTCCTGTTCCATTCCTTCCTGGGACACCATTTGTCCCGTCATCTCAGGATTATGGCTTATTACGGTCATGGTGCAAATTATCATGATGTTGACCTTGTGATCTTAATATGCTCAAGAAACCATCTCAGGAATACTTAATTACTTAAAACTTCATAGATTTACATATTTAAAACCTCATAGAATATTTAAATACTTAAAACCTTGATAGATTCAGGGGGCTCCAGCCCCTGACCTCCACAAGGATCACTGTCCCTCCAGCCCACAAGGGGTCCAGTGGCATCCCACTTGATCCCTGTCTGAGTGTCCATTTTTATTTTCATGTTGTTTCATGTGCAGCCTGTGGCAGTGTCCCCTGTTTCCAGCAAGCTGGTTCTCATTTTACTGACCTCAGAAGAATGACAGGCTGAAAATCAACCCACATGGTGTTAATTTAACGGTAACAGGGGCTCGAACCCAAGAACCTAAGATCTCAAGCCAGCCACCTTAACCGTTACACGAACACAAGGCTTGTCATTTTCATGAGAGCGAGTCACACTGCATGGACCAATGGTCCACACTAGCCATAAGGGCTTGTTTAAACATGGTTGAAATAAGTAACAAAAACAAAGTTAACAAGAAATAGAGCAATCAGAGATTGCAAACCCTCGCCAGGACTTCTTTTGAGTCGTGTATTTTATAGGTTTTCAGGTAAATCCAAGATGGCTGCCAAACCATGTGACCGACGACATCATATGTGTGACTGTTTTGTTCCTCATGGATAGGCGGTCATATGTGTAAAGTTTCGTCTCGATCTTTTCAGCCATTTCAGAGAAGATTTTTGAAGGTTATTTTTAGCCGCGTTGCGCGTAGCGAACACTGGCTCTAAGAGAGCTCCGCGTTGTTCTTCTTCTTCTTGTGAAGACAAAACCTTTAGGACTCGGCTCTTTTATATACAGGATCTGGATCTCCTTAAA
>NC_140972.1:2151827-2194327 GCF_056783735.1 Eptatretus burgeri
CTTTCGCATTTGCTTTTTGTGTAAATTGAATTGTGTTTTTTCTTTTCTGTGTGCATTTGGTGGAATTGAATATGTGTGCTTCCCGTGTGCCGCGAATAAATGTGCTTTGTGTTGAACTGTTTCCCGCTTCACTTCGTCTTTTCCTCTATTGAATCCCCATCTTGCTTCACGTAAAGGGTTGGTAGTGGGCTGAATACGCCCGATAATTAATCAAACCGTCGAGGTCGACGATAACACCGCTCGGTTATTCTGATAGCACGGAACGGGTCGCTTAAGTGGCCCGTGTCCGAAGTCGACCTGCGGCGAGGTGCGATCGCCCGGTCTACCCTCCGCGTGGGTACTTAGGTAGGTCGAATTTGGCGAGCAACCCTATCCCACGCGGGGGCTGATTGGCTCGATCGCGGTGAGACCGAAAGGTCCACCCGTGACTGGTTCCTGGCGTTAGTCCGAGAGGGTCACGACTGGATTGTCCGTCCGGTGGGCGACGTGCCGCGATTCGAGTTACGTGGCCGTCAGCACGCCGGCGGGCGCGAATACCGCAACACTGGTGTCAGGTCGTGCGATACAAATTCATCGCCCTCCTCGCGGCACTGGTATCGGAGAACAGGAAAACGGGCTCTCCTGTCTCCAATGAAATTCACGGGAATCGGTCCAGGGGTGAGAGAAGCGACCCCCGATTCCCTCCAAATTACGAGCGAGTTAAATTAACCCTTCACGAGAAGCAAGATGGCGTCTCAAGGCGAGCGGGAGCCGGGGGTATTAGAAATGTATATGTGTAGTAATGTAGAATCCATGGTCCAGGATGGAATCCCCGAGCAGGAAATGTTGATTGTGCAGGAACACGGACTCGCCCAACTGAACCCAGGGCCCGAGGTGGGTGCGGCAGCGGCCGCGGTGTATGACACCTCCCCCCCCCCTCTCCACCAAAACCCTTCCCCAACCCCTGCCGAAACGGCTCACTCAAGCGCACCCGACATGGCCCAGCTATGCGCCATGCTGGCGGCAATGACAACGAGGATGGATGCGAATACACAACAAATAAATGCGGATATGAAAGGCATGAACGAAAAGATGGATGCGTATACACAAAAGATGGATGCGAATACACAACAAATGAACAAAAAGATGGATACAAATACAAATGAAGTGAAAACGACGATGGATGCGAATACACAGCAAATGAGAAAAGAAATGAAAGAGCTACGGGGTGAGACGCAGAACATGGGCCGATGCCTGCAGGCGGGCATGAAGGCCGTGACCAGGGAGCTGGGAATGGCGACTCCACGTGTGGGAGCAAACGAGCTGGAAGGGGGTGCAACGGCTGACAGGCCCGCGGTGGAGGCGGGTGAAAAAATAATTCGGGGGGCGTGTTGGACGAGGGTCGTGACAGAGGAATCGACGGTGACCAAGAGGGAAAAATTAAATGGGGAGACCAAAACGTGTGAGACGAGACACGAGGTGACGACAAAGGAAATAATAATAGTAAACAAAGGAAACAGACAAGGGAGGTAAAGGGTGAAGAGTTGGCAGTGACGGTAGCCGGGAAGGGAACGATAGAGGAGAGACTGCACGGTGAGGACGGGGTAAGTGACGCACACACACACACGGAGGTAGTGGAGGACAATGGGGTTGAGCTCGCGGAGCGTGTAGAGACCCAGTGCGAGCACCTGGATGGCCTCCTCCAGGAACGAGGGGAGGGAGTATGCCCCCTTGAGGCGAGTCACGACCAGGTGAGTTCGGTCGTGCTTTGCGAGGTTGAGGGGAGGAGTGCTGTGGACAGGTGCACGGAGAGCTTGGGGGGTATAGAGGCCCCGGAGACCCTTGTGGGGACACGAATCCCCAGTGTGGTTGTCCCTGTGTGTGTGGTGCAAGGTGTGAGTGCGTCCCCGTGTGTGGAAGCGACCCCGTGTGTGAGTGGTGTGGTGGCGATGGTGCCGGAGTACGTGCTTCCCAGCACGCCGTGTGTGAGTGAGGCACGGAGTGCGAGTGAGGCACCGCGGGTGAGTGCCCCCGCGTGTGTAAGTAGTATGGTTTGTGTGAGTGGTGAGGCACCGTGCGTGAGTGAACGGCCGTGTGCAAGGTCGCTGTGTGCAAGGGAGACCGTGTGTGTGAGAGAGCGGTATGAGAGGGAGATGTCGGTTGGCATGCGGGAGCACGCAGCCGCGTCTCCCGGTGTGAATGTGATGGAGTGGACTGGGTGCGTCGTAACACGCAGGTATGCGTGTGTGGAATGGAGACGGAGACGGCGACAGAGGAGAGAAAGCCGTGTAGCGGCTGTAGCTGTTTCGGGGACCGTGCCGGGTTCACCCAGCAGTGAGCACGAGGTTCGTGCTGTGCAACGCACGAGACCGCCACGTGCTCGCTTGCGAGAGTGAAGTCCCGGTCCGGAAACGCACGCGGTGGATTTGCCGATCCCGCGGACGGACAAAGTTTAGGCAGGTAAATGGATTTGGACCGGACGGGTTCTCCACGCGATCGTGTGTGTTAAGCTCCAACGGGCAAAGCACATGTGTTCGCGTGGGGAACCCCTCGAGACGTGGGGCTTGTGTTTTTATTTTATTTTTTTTTTTGCGCACGGTGACGTCATGGCTGCACATGTGGTTGGAATCCGGCAGGAGGGGTATCTCTGCCGGATGGTACCGTCCAAGGAGGGACGAGGAACACGTGCAGCTGCATGACGTCACGGGCAGGTGTAAAGTGCGCGAGCTCTGAGTTGCCGCGCAGGTGCTGCGCATAAAAAAGAAAAAAAAGAAAACAAGCCTCACTTTCGGGTGCACAGGATTCCTGGGCAAGGGGTGGAAGACCCCCTTACCCTGGGCACAGGATGAAAACTAGTTAGGGGGAAGGGTTAGCTTAGCTAGACCGACTTCATGGGGCAGGGGTAAGTCCTCATGGAGTCCGTGGAATGGATTAGTTAGAGGGATTGTAGCCAGATTTAGGTTGGGAAATAAAATGGGATTACATTTGAGACAGTGACAGGCAGTGAATGTGTAGAGGGGACGTAGTTTAGCTACGTAGTGTTAAATGGAACGTGCTGTAGTTTAAGGGACGACGTGGGAGCACGAGTTAGGGGAGGTAGTTAGAAGGATGGCAGAGTTCAGCGGTGTGTGTGTTGAAGAGTTGGTGAGTTGTGAGGTGAGTACATGGTGAGTGAGTGAGGCCAGCGGGTCTGTGTGTATGGAGTGAATGGGGAATGCATGGTGCGATGAGTGATTGGGGGGAGGAGTGACTCCCGCCCAAGGGACCCCGGGGTCAGAGTAAAGTGAGTTAGCTGGGTTAGTCAAATTGAAAAATGGAGGTCGTTTTGTTGTTGGTGGGAGTGTAGGCTCGAAACCCATTTGGAGGGGTGCAGGAGCCCTGTTGACGGGCTTGGGAGCGTGGCTGCGAAAGGTGAGTATCGCTGAGTGGGTACCCCGGGCACCAGGCTAGTCGGCCGCGGTAGGCCATGGGCCCATGGGGGGCCGGGATAGAGTAGTGGGCACGGGTGCGCCTGCTTGGTGCGGGGGCCCGGGCCGCCATTAGCCGCGTGGGCAGTGTTGTGGGCACGGGTGACCCTCGGAAAGGGGCCTGGGAGGCCGGCCTGCCACGTGTGCGTTTCAGGGGAGGTGCCATGGGGGGCACTCCCCGGTGTTAGGGAGCTGGTAGGCTCGGAGGCAGTGTAGTGCCCGGGGGTGCCATAGCGGGAGATTCGGCAGAGGGTCGTGCCTGCCTAAGGGAGCCACGTGTCCCAGCCAGGAGACCGTGTGAGGGCACGGAGAGAAAATTGGGGGGCGAGGCCCGAAATTGTAAGGACACCAACACAGGCGACGGGAATCTGGGTTGTTAGAACCAATAGTTTAAGCGAGAGGCGCTTGTTGAAAGCCCCGGGGTAGTTTAACTGTTAAATGGATAGGGTAGATTAGGAGATGTACCCCTCCGCACCATCCATCCCCTCGCTCTCGTTGTGGGCCGCTGGACCCACTTTGGGTTAGATCGCCGAACTCTGGGGAGGCCATTCTGAGGCTTCGTTGGGCCTCGACACAGGACGCTAGCTCTCCCTTGTTCCCCTCCGGGAAGGGAACGTAGGGGTTGGGAGTAGGCTAGGTGACAGGATAGGTTAGCCGAACAAAGACGATAAAGGGGGTGAGGGGACGATTTATAGTGGGGAAGTAAAAATAGAAACAACAAAAAAATAAGTTGGGGCTAAATTGGGGTTTGACAAATTAAGGGAGTGGGTATGTACAGTGACAGGCAAAGGCGATAGGTTGGGAGGGAGACAGGTAGGTAGGTCCGAGCCCGCCTTCCGAGTGGCCAGCACCACCGCACTCCCTCCACCAACCTCCACTGAACGGCAAAGGCTGGCCACTTCATCGGCTGGCCGTGTTTTGCTTCAAGGCCTGTGCCGGCCACTTCAGCCGGCTGGCAATTTTTCTTCAAGGCCTGTGCCGGCCAGTTCATCTGCCGGCTGTGTTTGCCTGCGGCGGCCTTCTTCTGCGGGCTGTGTTTGCCTGCTCACCTTTGCCATGCCACCCACTGCCCATGTTCACCAGCCCCGTTCAATTTTGCTTTGCCCCCCCCCCCCCGTTCATTTCCATGTGCGCCAGGATCCGCAAAGCAACAGTTTGCAAGCTGCGAGAACTGCCCTGTTGGCAGCTACAACACGGGCCTGCAGTGGCGGCCCGTGCACCGTGTTTGTGTTCACCCATCCATTCGTTGTGCTCATTGCGTGTGCCACTTGAGCTGGCACGGAGACTGCGTTGTGCAGCCCATGCACCGTTGTGGTTCACTGCGTTCAGTTCAAAAGGGAAGGCCTTGGACTGCATGTGAGCAGCCAGCCACGTTCCCTGTCACCTGCATTGTTTGAGCCAGAGACTGCATGCGGGCAGCCTGGCTCCCTGCTAACTGCTTTCTTTTTGCAGAGTTCAATGATCCTGGGCCATGGTTTAGTGTAAAATTTGTAAGTTAAGGTTAAGATGTACTGTAAATATGAGTGTGCCCCCGGCATGTATGTCTTAGCGCCGGCAATTTTATTTAAGTCGTCCGTGTGAGTGAGTTTGTTTAGGTAGTTACGCAGCCCTCAGGTTATTTATTTTGGGGACACGAATACCATGAATGTCGCACTCAGGGATCCGTAGGTAAAATGTACTAGGGGAAAACTACACATGATGGCACACGAAAATTTGACGACTCGGGACGAGTCTGTAAAAAGGGGGGGGGTAGTGTTGTGGTTACCAAATTCGCAAACCACCATTCAGGCCCCTTAGGTGAGGTATCTCGGCAAGTATATGTGTAGTTAGGCCCAAACCCGTTGTCTAGTGGGAATACATGTCATTTATGCGTGCTGCGACTCTTCAGGATAGCCGTTTTTCTTTTACTATCTTTATTTTGGACCAACCGCCATGATTACCACCACAACCACAACATCAACCACCAACCACAACGCCGCTTCACCACAACCGCCACGACCTTCCCGTCACACCTCGCAACCGTAGCATCGCCACCGTTCTTGCCCCGCTGTGGGTACCGGTGTTGGACTCGTGCAGGGCGCGCGTCGAACAGCGTGTACAAAATCACGGATTTTGTGCTTCAAAAACGGATCAAAAACGACACACGCCCACTTTTTGCCGTCCAATCGGTGAGCGAGGGGCGATTTGGCCCCGCCTCCAGGGCGATCGATATATGCAAATTTATGGATCAAAAAGCCTTCACGCCCACTTTTTCTCGGGCCAATGGGGAGCGAGGTGAAAGGTCAAAGGGAGGGGGTCAAAGGCGAAGCTACGGGGGGATAAAAGGACCGTGTTTGTCAGTCAGAGAGAGTCGGAGAGTCCAGAGGCGGAGAGTAAAGGAGTCGGAGAGTCCAGAGGCGGAGAGTAGGAGAGTCCAGAAGGAAGGAGTCGGAGAGTCCAGAGGAAAGGAGAGGCGGAGAGGCGGAGAGTAGGAGAGTCGGAAACAGAGAGTCAAGACTTCGCGGGCGGTGGAGCTGCTCGTCGTGTGCGTTGGAGTCGGAACGGAGGGGACGGAGCTGTGGAAAGGCGGCGACACCAGACGAGGGGGTGCTCGCGTCGTGCAGGAAGCTGCACCCGAGGGAGGCCGACAGCGCGACCTGGCCGTGGTGGAGACGCTCGTCACGGGATAATAAAGATCCTCTATACCCCGAGCATCAGCAACCCCCTCCTGTTTCCCCCCGCGCTGAGATAGTGCGACCAAGGGGGCCCCTTTCCCACCCCCTACCAGACACTGTCCGCGAGGCCCGCGGAGTTGAGGCGCCATCGCCGCTCCGCGTCTCATCACCAAACGGGTAGGCCCGACCCGGTCTCGGCCTCAGGCCCGCCTCATCTTTGAGGGTGTTCTTTTCCTTGGTTTTGGGTATGTGTTGTCGGCGCCGTCTGTGAAGTAAAATTGTATAAGTGTTGCCGTGTGCTCGGTAGTCGGTATTAGCTCTGCATTGTGTCTTCGCTTTCGCATTTGCTTTTTGTGTATATTGAATTGTGTTTTTTCTTTTCTGTGTGCATTTGGTGGAATTGAATATGTGTGCTTCCCGTGTGCCGTGAATAAATGTGCTTTGTGTTGAACTGTTTCCCGCTTCGCTTCGTCTTTTCCTCTATTGAATCCCCATCTTGCTTCACGTAAAGGGTTGGTAGTGGGCTGAATACGCCCGATAATTAATCGAACCGTCGAGGTCGACGATAACACCGCTCGGTTATTCTGATAGCACGGAACGGGTCGCTTAAGTGGCCCGTGTCCGAAGTCGACCTGCGGCGAGGTGCGATCGCCCGGTCTACCCTCCGCGTGGGTACTTAGGTAGGTCGAATTTGGCGAGCAACCCTATCCCACGCGAGGGCTGATTGGCTCGATCGCGGTGAGACCGAAAGGTCCACCCGTGACTGGTTCCCGGCGTTAGTCCGAGAGGGTCACGACTGGATTGTCCGTCCGGTGGGCGACGTGCCGCGATTCGAGTTACGTGGCCGTCAGCACGCCGGCGGGCGCGAATACCGCAACAATATATATATATATATATATATATATATATAATGTGTGTATATAATATATATATACACACATTGTTACGGATTTTAGAATCCGATATGACGAATGCATACAAACATCCAGGTCCTCAGACAGTTATTTCTCTAAATGCATGTCCAGGATAGACCCATCCCCATGTCTGGTGAGATTCTAACTTTGAGGCATTGAGAAGGGTAAAGAATAGATTCCCTCTCTGATGGAGAGCTCCGTTTTCTCTTTATGGCAGACACATTCATGCACGTGAGATAGCGTTAGCTTGACGGAGGCTTGTCTCGCCTCTTTCCATCGACGTCAACACCCACCTCTTTCCATCGACGTTCGACACCCACCTCTTTTCATCGGTGTTTGACACCCCGTTCAGCAGCTCTATGGACGCTAACTGGCTATTTTTCGTATCGGGCTGAACATTGAGGTGATAATTGTTGTTGACGTTTTATGAGCGCTTCACGTTATCGCTTGGTAATTCTGGCAAATGGCTGCTTTCTGCCATTCGTCCAGCACCACAAACATGGCATCGTAGGCCAGGAATGATTGCAAGATGGGCGGGTTATCACGTGCAATGATGCGCAAATGGCCGGGGTGGATTTTGCTCATCTGTTTCAGGCTCCGCCCAGACGGGCCGCCTATAAACGAGGACGAGAGGTCCGTTTTTTTCCAGTCAGTTGGTGATAGTTGGTTGCGGTTCTGACAGCTTTGAGAGTCAGTTGGCGACGGCTGTTTCGTCGGTTCCAGTTAGACGGCCGTCTCGTCGGTTCCAGTCAGACGGTGATGGCCTTGCAGCCTTACAGTTTCTCACAGCACCTCAGCTTCTCACAGCTCCTGGCAGCTGTCCGTCGGTTGTGACTCCTGGTGGCTCCTGACGGTGGGTGACGCTCGGACCGTTAGTGCTGGTTCTGCTCGAGACCTGCTCTTGGCGCACCTGATTATTGGGGGTGACGTCGATTGGCAGCACCGCAAGGCTGGGCGCTGGCAACGGACAAGGCACGCTCACACATTTCAGGACGTTTTATTTGACGTACGACTTCTATTTGGTGAGCAAGACTGGATTTCTCTCCCCCCCCCAACCCCTGAAAGATCTGCTGGGTACCATCGTCTCGTGTTTAATTGTTAAATAAGGCATAGTGATAAGCATCTGCTCTTTGTCTCTTTTTCTATCATTGCCTGATTAATTCTTTATTTGCTTGCAATCATTTTGATCGATTCGAATTTCGTCATTTTTACCACACGGAAATAAAAACTTATTTTTATTTATTTTTTCCTTATTAATAAATTCCTTTGTTGACGTTCCAACCTGTCCGTGCTTGTCCTTTCCTTCCATTGATCTAGCATTGTCCAAACCTAGATAGGCTGGGAGGTAATTATCAAACAAATTGATCTGTAATAGTCCGCACGCACCAGCAGTAAATGCTCGGCCACCCTAATTAAGATCTAGTCAAGATAAGATTGGTGCTTTGCCGAGGGCGCGCTCCCCATTCGGGAAACCACGTGACCTCCAGTTAAACGGCATAATTAGACGGTGGACACTGGAACTCGCAGTTAACTGATTGGTATTCGTGGTTCTAAAGCACCCCACCGTACCACGAAGTTAATTGTGAGCCTCCCACTGGGGTGTGGGGGGCATAAGTTCTCCATGCAAATGTGTACTATGTCGCGCCACCTGGTCTTGTGGTGGTCGAGGATATTACAATTGCCATTTATAATTTTGAAATGCTGAACTTAAAGCACTTTTTGCATGGGTAAAAATTTGTCCTCCTGCCCTTCTCTCCTTCTCTCTCTCTCCCCCCCCCCCCCCAGAAAAACAAAGAAACAGAGGGGCCTGTTAAAGCCTGTCATCATGTGAGACATTTCTCACAGGCAGGGACATCAAGAAGAACGAGGAGGTAAGGAAGGGGGTGGGGGGGGCAGCAGGACATGAAGACAGGAACAGAAAGGGGGTGGGGGTGAAAGGTTAAAGCTCTCAATGCATGGGCAAATTTGTCTTATCCTTCTCCTTCTCCTTCTCACCCAAAAATTTTGGCAAACACGATGACGAATTGGTCCATCAGCGAAGGACGGGTAAGCTCTGCTAGCTGATGTTAAAGCAGACATCTGTTTAGCATTTCATATGGCTACTGCGCAACCATTCACCATAATAGCTTCTTTATTACATGATTGTAAGATGGTAGTTATAATACATAAACTTATTTCAAGTAAAGTGTGAAATTTAATAAATTACAAATATTTAAAATCAAATGCACCAAAACCAGAAAATGATATTTTGTTTGAGCAATAAAAATTTGATTTCAGAGGAAAAGCAGAAAATAATAAATAATATTTTAAAATGAGCAAAACAAGTCTCAATCTGCTTCAGTTTTGCACATGGGTGCCAAGGCCCCACCTGTGTGGCTGGCTCGTACTTGGCAGTTGTTCTCATACCCTTTGAATTGCTGCCATGACTCAACTCGGTCAATGCAAAACAGCCAAAGAACTGCAAATCAGGCAGGATGACAGAGTAAGAGGTTTCAAGGCAGATCGGTGTAATTCATGTTTAAGTTCATTCAATACCACCAACACTCAACATAGGACAAATTAAATAAATAATGACTCTTGAATCGAGATTGACGAGTGAAAATATTCCACCTCCATATTCAAAACCGAAGGCACCACCAACTCGTATAGCTGCTCAACAGGCAAGCCTCAGGTCCGACATTTCGCCATCGAGTGGTCATCCAGGATATCTGTCAAGTTCAGGATGAAGGCCACTCAGTGGTCAAAGTGTAAGATCTAGGCCTTGCCTTCTGGGCAGCTACACAAATTGGTGATCCCCTCAGTTTTGAATATGTGTTTGCCCAAATACAACAAACTTGCAAACTTATTTACAACTACAACAAACAAACAAACTTTTCCCAACTGCACTTCCATGTGCCAAGATATTTGTTGGAATCAACAAATGCGTAAGAAGCACATTTATGGTCGAAACTGAAGTCACTGGCATAACTAATGAAACCTGTTTATTTTTTACTTTCGGAAAAAAATGTTTCTGATTTCACAACAAATGTTAGTATGCTCTGTCATATTGCAAGGTGTTCTTAAATTTAATACACAATCAATTACACTTCGCTGCCTTAGGAACAAATAAATTACACCATGACTCCAACATTTGCAGAAGATATGTTCCGGGAAAACATCGTGAATGTTGAAACTGCGAATGTGGAGGCATAGTTTCAATGGGAAATGGGGAGAGAGAGGTTTCGGGGATTTCCCGACCCATGAAAAATCCGTGAATGTCGGGGGGAAATCTCGCGATAGGCAAGAAAATGCTGTGGAAATAGACTAAAATCCACAAATGTTGGGGTAAAATCCAAAAGTTCGGGGGAAAATCCACGAGCGTCGGGGGAAAAAATCCACCAATATCGTGGAAAAATCCGCGAGCGTCGGGGGAAAATCCACGAGCGTCGGGGGGAAATCCACGAGCGTCGGGGGGAAATCCACGAGCGTCGGGGGGGGAAATCCACGAGCGTCGGGGGGAAATCCACGAGCGTCGGGGGGAAATCCACGAGCGTCGGGGGGAAATCCACGAGCGTCGGGGGGAAATCCACGAGCGTCGGGGGGAAATCCACGAGCGTCGGGGGGAAATCCACGAGCGTCGGGGGAAAATCCACGAGCGTCGGGGGAAAATCCACGAGCGTCGGGGGAAAATCCACGAGCGTCGGGGGAAAATCCACGAGCGTCGGGGGAAAATCCACGAGCGTCGGGGGAAAATCCACGAGCGTCGGGGGAAAATCCACGAGCGTCGGGGGAAAATCCACGAGCGTCGGGGGAAAATCCACGAGCGTCGAAGGAAAATCCACGAGCGTCGAAGGAAAATCCACGAGCGTCGGGGGCGGGGGGGGAAAATCTGCCAGATGGGAAGATGTCCAAATGTTTTCCTTTAATCCAATATGGCTGTCATACCATGTGACCGATGATGTCAGAGTTACAAATAAAATATTCTCGATGGCAACTCCCTCCAATGTTTAAAGTTTTGCATCGATCAGACAGGCGGTTGCAGAGAAAAATATTTTTAAAGTGAAAATATATAGATATGGATAGATGGGTGCACACACACATGCACAAGGGCATTGGCAGTCTGACATCTTCGGGGCAAGACCAACAATAGTTTTGCATGATCATACTGCACAACTTATTGGTCGGACTCATATTTCCCTGGAACGGAATCCACAGATGTTACATCGATGTTCTCAGGAGGAAAATAAAAGATGGCTTGAAAGTGATCTCCCACCTGACAAGATTATGTTCTATCCTTCTGTTTATGAGTGAGTAAAAGGTTGGAGGGCAGAAAGAGAGAAAAAAAAAAAAAAGGTGCCCAGGAGGTTCCACAATGTGAAATGGCACACATCGCTTAAAATATTAAACAGTAACACATTAAATTAGAATGGCACTCGGAAGAGCACATACGTACCTCCGCCAGTTTGAACAGTTTACATTTTGTATCTCACTGATGGGCCTGATCTGGATCCAGACCTTAACCAAAATCAAATCGGCTTGTTCTTGTCACCTAACCAACTTATCCACTGAGTTTTGTCATAACTCATCCACAACTGTTTGAAATATCATGCTACGTATCGTTTTGGCCCCATCTCTCAATAGCGAAGAATCACTGAAAAAATATAAGAAATCATCATTTCTGGATTCGGACCTTCACCAAAATCAAATTGATTCATCCATGTCACACATCCAACTTGTCCACCAAGTTTTTTTCTGCACCTTCGCCCTTCGGCAGCAAAGGTAAATACTAAATAGTAACACGTAAAATATACAGTAATAACACATGAAAATATTCAATAGTAAAATTTAAATATTCAATAGTAAAACAATAAAATATTCAATAGTAACATTAAAATATTCAACAGTCAAACAATACAATATTTGATAGTAACACATTAAAATATTCAGTAGTAACACATTAAAATAAAATATTCAATAGTAAAACAATAAAATATTCAATAAAAGTAATTTTAAAATATTCAGTAGTAACACATTAAAATATTCAATAATAGTAACACATTAAAATATTCAGTCGCAACATATTAAATGTTAAATAGTAAAATAATAAAATATTCAATAATAGTAACACATTAAAATATTCAATAGTAACACATTAAAATATTCAATAGTAAAACAATAAAATATTCAATAATAGTAACACATTAAAATATTCAGTTGCAACATATTAAATGTTAAATAGTAAAATAATAAAATATTCAATCATAGTAACACATTAAAATATTCAATAGTAACACATTAAAATATTCAATAGTAAAACAATAAAATATTCAATAATAGTAACATATTAAAATATTCAATAATAGTGACACAAAAAATATTCAGTCGTGACACATTCAAATATTCAATAGTAAAACAACAAGCCAGTAGGCGAACATGGGTAGTCGGCCATTGCTAGGCAATGGAGGGGTCCATAGCAACGGTTCTCACACATAACGAGGAAAAACCATGAACCTACCATAGCAGTTTCATGAATATCTGACTCATAGTCTCTGAGATATAACGAACTTCGTTTTTTTATTGTTTTCGACCAGGGTTCATTCAAAGTCTATCTTCTCCGACAGTTTTCATAGGATCCGGCTGGAAATTTTTGACAATATGGCTAAATATTGTTACGGCTGTGGAAATTCGCAAACCACCATTCAGGGCCCGTAGGTGAGACATCTCTAAGTACATGTGTAGTTAGCCCAAACCCGTTGTATAGAGGGAATTTATGCGATTCATCCGGGCTGCGATCCTTTGAGTTAGGCGTTTTTCTGTTCTATCTTTATTTTGAACCAACCACGTCTCAACCGCCATCACACAACAACCACCTTAACCACCACACCAGCCATCGTCACCAACTACAACCACGCTCCAACCCTCAGACAACAACAACAACAACGCCAACAGCCACGACCTTTACCTTCACAACTCAATCCCGCAAACATCGCATCACCGCCATTCCCAACGGTACCATAACCATCAACCACCACCGAAAACCCTCCACCACCTTCACCTCTCTCCTTCTACGGCCATTCCTGCACCAACTGTGAACACTGAACGTCGGGCTCTCGGGCCCGTTCGGCGATTGGTGCCGAGCGCACCGAGCCGCGAGCGCAAATAGCAGCCTTTCCGAGGGAAAATTCGGATCAAGAACGCTACACGCCCACTTCTCCTCCGTCCAATTAGCAAGCGCGGGGCGGCTTGGCCCCGCCTCCAGGCGCGTCTGTGTGAAATCGATATATGCAAATTCTCAGATCAGGGGAGGTTCACGCCCCCGTTACCTCCGACCAATGGGCGAGCGTGGCTCCGCCCCCGAGGTCATCCTGATCCGAATATTTGCATATTAGCTGCTCCTGCGAGCCTATAAAACGGTGAGCGCAAGGCGAATCGTAGCAGAGTGAATCAGTTTTGGTTGGAGAGTGGAAGAGAGCCGGGGGAAGAGAGTGTCATCGAGAGAGTTGGGTTCTGGAGTCGGCTAAGAAGAGTTGCGGGAAGAGGCAAAGGAGCTCGGGTCCGAGGCGAGAAGGACGGCGGTCGGCGACGAGGTTGCGGTGTGGGATCGCTCGTCGCGGGACCCAAGCCAGCCAGCCATTCTCCTCCCCCAGGGCATCAACAATTCCCCCTTTTCCCCACGCTGAGATAGTGCAAAAAGGGGGCCCCGTTCCCACCCCACTCCGAATGTCGTGCCAACAAAACCCGCCAAGGAGCACGGAGTCGGGGCACAGCCACGCGGCCACATCTGCGGCTCGCCCGCCAACGCGTCACGAAGACGCGGGTAGGACCCCCCCAGTCTCGCGGACCTGGCCGCTCCTCCAGGTCACACGCACAATTGGCCTACAGGCCTGTCTTCCCCCTTGTCTATGAGGGTGGCTTCTTTCCTTTGCTTTTGTGTAAATGTGTGTTGGCGCAGTCTGTAAAGTAGAACTGTATAAGTGTTGCCGTGTGTGCGCGTAGTCAGTAGTAACTCTGCGTCGTTGTTGCTTTTGTTTTGGTTGCTATATGTGCATTTTGACTGTATGGCTGTATATATGTGCATTCCGTGTGCCGGGAAATAAATGTGCATTGTGTGAACTGTTTTCCCGTTTCGCTTTGTCTTTTCTTTATTGACCCTCCATCCTGCTTCACGTAAAGGGTTCGTAGTGGGTGCAAAACGCCCGGTAAATAATCTGAACCGTCGAGGTCGACGATAACACCGCTCGGTTATGCTGATGGTACAGAACGGGCCGCCCAAGCGGCTCGTGTCCGGAGTCAACCTGCGGCGAGGTACGATTGCCCGGTTTACCATCTGCGTGGGTACTTAGGTAGGTCGAGTTTGGCGAACAACCCTATCCTACGCGGGTGGCCAATTGGCACGATTGTGGTGAGGTTGAAAGGCCCACCCGTGACTGGCTCCGGGCGATAGTTCCCGGAGGGTCACGACTGAATTGTCCGTCCGGTGGGCGACGCGGTCGCGATTCGAGTGATGTGGCCGTCCGCACGCCGGCGGGCGCGAATTCGCAACAATATTCTGCCCACAGTCGCTTGTGGCCCGATTTTTTATTTTAAAAAAAATAATTTTTTTTATGATTTTTCAAAAATTTCAGTCCCGTTGCTAGGCAACGGTGGTGTCCATAGCAACGGTTCTCATTTGCACACAACTAGGTCATGGTATGAACCTTCCAACCAAGATTCATCGAAATCGCCATTGTATTAACGGAGCACTGTACCGAACAGAGGGACAGAAAGACAGGCAAACAAGCCGGTAGGCGGACATGGGTAGTCGACTACCCAATAGAACCTGACGCGATGGGCCCGTTCGATGGGGAATGACCTGAGGATTAAGCACAAGAAAATTCATGATTCTGGTTTCAAGGGTTAATGCTGCAGATTTTTTTTTCTTTAAAATACCCCCACATTTAGAGGTTTTTCAGCCATTGCTTGGCAACGGAGGGGTCCATAGCAACGGTTCTTTCTCACACATAACGAGGACATACCATGAACCTACCATACCAGTTTCATGTATATCTGACTCATAGTCTCTGAGATATAACGAACTTCGTTTTTTTATTGTTTTCGACCAGGGTTCATTCAAAGTCTATCTTCTCTGACAGTTTTCATAGGTTCTGGCTGGAAATTTTTGACAATATGGCTGAATGTATTGCCCAGTCGCCCGTGGCCCGATTTTTGAAAAAATATATTTTTTTATGATTTTTCAAAAATTTCAGTCCCGTTGCTAGGCAACGGTGGTGTCCATAGCAACGGTTCTCGTTTGCACACAACTAGGTCATGGTATGAATGTACCAACCAAGTTTCATCGAAATCGCCATTGTATTGTTACGGTTGTGGAAATTCGCATGACACCATAAAGAGTCCTCAGGTGAGATATCTCGGTAAGTCCATGTGTAGTTAGCCTAACCCCGTTGTATAGAGGGAATATGTGCGATTCATCCGGGCTGCGACACTGAGTTAAACATTTTTTCTTTCTCTGTTGTTATTTTCGACCATTAAGCTGCCAACAACGCAAACAGCCACTACCTTTACCTTCACAACTCCATCCCTCAAACATCGCTTCACCGCCATTCCCAAACGACACCAAAACCATCAAACCACCACAGAAAGCCCTCCACCACCTTCGCCTTTCTCCTTCACAACCAACAACCGCACCACCTGTGAACACTGAACGTCGGGCTGTCGAGGGCCGGTTCGGCGATTGGTGCCAAACGCATCGAGCCGCGAGCGCGAATGGCGGCCTTTCCGAGGGAAAAATTCGGATCCAAAATGCTTCACGCCCACTTCCCCTCCGTCCAATGGGCGAGCGCGAGGCGGCTTGGCCCCACCTCCAAGCACGTGTATGTGAAGTCCGTTTATGCAAATATGCGGATCAAGGGAGGTTCACGCCCCTTTTTGCCCGACCAATGGCTGAACAGAGGGTGGCGTGGCCCCGCCTCCAATCGAGTTTTGATCCGCATATTTGCATATCGGCTCCTCCCGAGTCCTATAAAGATGCGAGCGCAAGGAAACTCGCAGAGAGTGGAACTGGTGGAGCTGAGGACAGAGGGTGAGAAGAGTTGGAGAGAAGTTGCGGAAGAGTTGCAGGGAAGACGGTGGACGGCGACGAGGTTGCGGTGTGGGGGTCGCTCGACTCATCGCGGGATCCAGGCCAGCCAGCCATACCCCTCTCCCTGAGCATCAGCGATTTCCCCCCCCCCACACCCATTCGTGCTGAGATAGTGCCGAGGGGGCCCCTGTTCCTCCCCCACCCTAAACGTGGTGCCAACAAGACCGCTCGCGCGGAGCACGCCGGAGAGGACTCGCCGACCACGCCAGGGCACGGAGTCAGGGCGCAGCAGCGCGAACATTGCGGCTTTCCTGCCATCACGTCACGAGGACGCGGGTAAGACCTCCCCGGTCTTATTATTCCATAATAACATTAAAATATTAAATAGTGACATTAAAATATTCCATAATAACATTAAAATATTCAAAAGCAACACATTAAAATGTTCAATAATAACACATTAAAATAATCAGTAGTAACATTAAAATATTCAAAAGTAAAACAATAAAATATTCAATAATAGTAACATATAAATATTGAATAGTAACATTAAAATATTCAATCGTAAAACAATAAAGTATTCAATAATAGTAACACATTAAAATATTCAATCGTAAAACAATGTAATATTCAACAACAGTAACACATTAAAATATTCAGTCGTAACACATTAAAGTGTTCAATAGTAAAACAATAAAATATTCAATAATACCAACACATATAAATATTCATTAGCAACACATGAAAATATTTAATAGAAACACATTAAAATTTTAAATAGTAACACATTAAAATATTCTAAATAACCAATTAACATATTAAATAGTAACAGTGCCTTAAAGGCATTCATGCATATTATACAAATACTGTTGGTCTTTCTAAAAGAGAAAAGGTACAAGGTAAAAAGCTAAATATCACCGAGTCATGAATATCAAAAGAACACTACCGACATGCATGTTTATGACTTGTTCCACAATGTGCTCATGCCTTTCAGATCCCGAGCCCTTCAATGTGTTCACAAACATCTAAGGGAGGAAGGTAAAGACCAAGAAACAAAGATTAGTTTAGAATAGGCCCAGGAGTCAATTTACAAGTTGTGGGTAATAAGTCGGCTTTCCAGCCACATAAATTGTTAGACTTGAGCGCCACTCTGTGTCTGGGAGGTCGGCGGTTCAAACCCCTGTCGAGTCATACCAAATACCTTTAAATGATATGTGCTGCTTACTTGCTTGACTCAGCATTTAAAAAGATAGAGCATGAGAAAAACAACCATAGATTGGCAATACTAGCTCAGCCTTTGATGGGCCGAATGGCCACCTCCTACATTGAAGTTTCTTGGAAGGGAACTCATATTATTACAGTTTATTCCTGTATTGTGAAACACAAACAAAAGGCAGCCATTATAGTGGTACTGGTTTTTACTACAAATGATGCTGACAATCAAACTACGAAACGGCATAGTAACAAAGCACTTATCACAGCTCACACTCGTCTTACACATGGTGTAGTTCAATTCCTCAGCATTTTGTATGCAAATTATAGTAGCATTGCATGCTTCCTGGAAAATGGGACAAAACAAAACTCTTCTTGCAGTTTTCGAAAGGATGTGATCCAAATCCATTGTTGTTGGGTAAATGGTAATGCAACACTTTTGTTTTTTAATTTGAGGCTGTATTTAACCACTTCTTTAATCACAGCCCACAAGACATAGCATAAACTCTCCTGAATGTCAAATGTGCCAAACGCAGCAGACGACTGCAACTTTCCTTAACTTTTCAACTTTATGAACTAATGACCACATCAAAGTGTAAAAAGATATCATTCACAGTGGTATTGGCACTGATGAGCACATCGTATAAAAGTTCACACAGGTAATCCACAATAACTTGTCCAAACTAAGCCTCAATAATCACACACGTGTGCCTGGTGTTGGCTCAATGGTTAGGGTGGTGGACTTGGAATCCTAGGGTCTCGAGTTCGAATCCTGCTTGGCTGTTGACTCAGCCTGTCATCCTTCCGAGGTCAGCAAAATGAGGACCAGCTTGCTTGGATGACCGAGCCATTCGAGTATCCTGTGTCAGTGGTGACTGGTCCAGGATTATGCCCAATAGCCCAGTAGACTGCTTCTGCAGCACCGACCATCTGTAGAGTATGGTCACGATGCATGGATGAATGCATCAGACAGGTAATCCATAGTTGTCCATACGAACTCCTGATAATCACACAAGTAATCCAGAATAACTTGTCCAAACTAAGCCTCAGTAATCACACAGGTAATCCAGATTAACTTGTCCAGACTAGCTCCAAATATTCACACAGGTCATCTCGAGTAACTTGTCCATAGTAACTCCCAACACAGGTAATCCATAGCAACTTCTCCAGACTAGCTCCCATGAATCACACAGGTAATCCATAGTAACTTGTCCATATGAACTCCCAATAATCACACAGGTAATCTATAGTAACTTGTCTGTACTAACTCTCAATAGTCAAACAGGTAATATATCGTAACTTCTCCATACTAACTCCCAATAATCACACAAGTAATATAGAGTAGCTTGTCCGAACTAAGCCTCAGTAATCACACAAGTAATCTGGAGTAACTTATCCATACTGAGCCTGAATAATAACATGTAATCAGTAGTAACTTGTCCATCTGAGCTCCCAATAATCACACAGGTAATCCATTGTAACTTGATAATCACAGGTAATCTATAATAATTTGTCCATTATAGTAACTCCCAATAATCACACAGGTAATCCAGAGCAACTTGTCCAGACTAGCTCCCAATAATCACCCAGGTAATCAAGAGTAACTTGTCCATAGTAACTCCCAACACAGGTAATACATAGTAACTTCTCCAGCCGATCTTCCACCAATCACACAGTTAGGTAATCCATAGTAACTTGTCCGTATTAACTCTCAATAATTGCACAGGTAATCTATAATAATTTATCCATTATAGTTACTCCCAATAATCACACAGGTAATCTATAGCCAGCAGTCCAAAGTTTTCTTTCTTGGTTGCTTTTGTCTATTGTCATGCCATATTGCCTGAGTATGAAAGCAAGTGACATTGTTTTTCAGGATTCTGATTTCTAAAGCTGGGCTGGCAGGAGGGCCTGGAGTTTAGACTCTAGAGAGAGCACGTTTAGATGCTGAATAAAGAGCACGAGTACTTATTAAAGTATGGTGTTGAAAAAAAAAATCACGCATCTTATCATTGTATCTCAGGCTTACCCCAATGCTGAGGAAGTACTTGCCCAAAACCGAAAAATCATACATGCCCAGGCATCTGCTGAGCGCGGAACCTTTAAGAGGGGAGACCAATAACTCCTGCAATGTCAGGAAGTTGTATTCAAAGAGTCGGCGACAACGCAGGAACGAAAGCTCCCGCTGTCTCTCGAGGGACACCTCCTCACCAGGGCGGCGAGCGAACAGTGGGTCTTGCTCGAGCACATCCCAGATACGTTTCTGCCAGGACACAGAATGGCGATGTTTAATCACCATGTGAGGGAAGGAAAACATCATTGTGGTCATTGCAAAACACTTCTGAAACATGGAAAACACTCAAATAGTTACACTTTGTGACATATTTTGAGTAGACAAAAAAAATAAATAAATAAATAAATAAAAACTTTGATTTTGAAAGGTTTCCTTGGTTTAACAGATTTCATGGACATCTGGACACATCCGGACATTACCACCGTCCAGACATGTATGGAGATAACCAGCGTCCAGACATAACCACCGTCCAGATACGTGCAGAGATATCCACTGTCCAGATATTGTGGAGATAACCACCATCCTAACAAAACCACCGGCCAGGTACATTCGGAGACAGAAAGAGAAAGAGAGAGGTGTGGGAGGATGCTGATTACATTATCATTAAGTATTAGGAGGGGGTGGAGCGACGATGGGACAATGAGAGAGAGAGAGAGGGAAGGGGGTAGTGGGGGTATATGTTATACTTTATTAAACAACACCCACACAATCGTCATGTGACAGGTGGAAAAAATTTGGCTCTGTAATTGAAACATGTTAAAACTGTGCATGGTGCGGAAATCGGGTGTTATCAAATGTATTTTGCTTTGAAACTCACAAAGAGAAACTATGTAACCTTTGTAAAGCACTGCACCGAGTCATATAAAATCACCAATTGCTTTCGAAACAGTCATGAGGACAAAGGAAAACCTGACCGCTCGTACGCTGCTGAGGTTAAAAATGAAAACCTCCAAGATATGGGATGAAACCTTGCCACCACGGTCCCTGTAACCAAGTATGCAGGGATACACACACATCCGCGGAGAGTTCATAAATTACAGATCCAAATATACCCAAATATGTAGGTCTTCCTTGGAGCAACTGCTGACTGCACATCCCGATCGGAACTCGAACTGTACTGCCGTTGACTGTAGGGTACTCGGCAAGCGGCCCAAGCACTCAAATGAAATGGTTGGCAAACATTAGCCATGTCCGAATTTCCAAATTGGACAATTGAACACTATTTAACTGCTGATAAGTTCAATTCTGGAGCTGAAATTTTGTAAAATGGCAAAGTTTAAGAGGTTCTCGAAGTTATTGCACGTGCAGAAATGAAAAAGCCATTAACGCCGGCATCTCAAGGCGTTTACAAGCATTGCAATGTACCCAACAATTCATAACTATGATGAACAGGCAGTCGTTGATATGAGTGAGGAAAGTGAAATAAAAATTATCATTAAGAAATCTTTGCGCCTGTTCCAAGTCAAGGCATGATTAAGTAGGCCAAAAAACATGGCGGCTTCAGACCCTGGCGAGGTTACCTAGAATATGCCTTTAGACTCCAGAGAGAGAGGTGGCCGAGGATGTGCCTGATAAAGGATATAATCAAATAAGGCCGTTAATTATATCTTCAAAAGGGGTGTTTCAATTAACCCAAACACCCTATTTTCAGTCATGTACTTCCTTGGAGTTCCCTAAGGATGCATGCAAATTTCAGGCTGATAGGTTTCATGGTTTTGGAGTTATGGAGGAGACACACACACATTAATATAGACTAAAGAGACCAAACTAAACTGTTATAGTTGAAGGAGGTTACATGTCAGGAATAACTGTAAAATATCTACAAATCTAAATTCACTGGTTGTAAAAGTATTCAGCCCCTGAGGTCAGTACGAGGTGGATGCACCTTTCCCAGCAATGACTGCTCTGGGTGTTTTGGGGTCGGTCTCGACCAGCTTTGCACAGTGAGATGGTGAAATCTTTGCCCATTTGTCACGTGAAAATTGCCCTAGTTCTGCCAAGTTTGATTGGGATCGTCGATGAACTGCAATCTTGAAGTCTCGCCATGAATGTTCAATTGGGTTCAAGGCAGGACTTTGACTGGGCCACTCAAGAACATTTATTTTCTTCTTATTCAGCCACTCCAGTGTGGATTTCGCTTTTTGCTTCGGATCGTTGTCCTTCTGAAATGTGAATCTCCTACCCAGTTTCAGATTCATTGCTGGCTCAAGCAGGTTTTCATCAAGGATTCTCCTGTACTTCGGACTGTCCATTGTCCCTTATATCCTGACAAGCTTTCCAGTCCCTGCTGATGAAAAGCAGCCCCATGATATGATGCTGCCACCACCATGCTTGACAATAGGGATGGTATTGATTGGGTGATGTGCAGTGTCCGGCTTGCTTCACACGTAACGCTTTGAATTTAGGCCAAAAAGTTCAATTATTGTCTCTTCTGATCACAGAACTTTTCTCCACATGCCTGCAATATCATCAAGATGCTTTTTCACAAACTCCATATCAGCTTTTATATGCATCTTTTTCAGTAATGGATTCTTTCTTGCCACCTGTCCAGAGGCCAGCTTTGTGAAGGGAACGGGATATTATTGATTGATGAACACTGACCCCCATCTCAGACATAGTATGTCTCTGCTAATCTAAATTATTCATATTTTGAAATTTTATCACTTTGGAGTAGTTTGTGAAGACTATGTATATCAAGTTTGATTTGAAAGCATCATGAAATAAGCTCAGGTAGTATCAAAATATGAAAAAAATTGGAGGGGGGGGCGGGGTGAATACTTTTGCAGGCCACTGTATCGATGAAGGTGAATTAAGCACAACGAACCAATCAATTTGACGCATGGAGAAAGGCTCGGGTCTGATATTCACAATCACAGAGTGGTGTTCAGCTACCCTGGACCTGAGCCTTCATCCACTTGACAAATGCAGTTGGTGAAGGTGTCTTCTATTGCATAAACATTCATTGACGAGTGAAAATTTTTGGTGACTCGAACAAGCATTATAATCAAGACTGATGAGGGAAGATGCACCTGGAAATGCAGCACCTCTTGTCCCACAAAGAATAGAGCGAGACGGCGCCAGTCAAACGAAGCACAGCGCCGGTATGCATCAAGCGGCCCAGCAGGTAAGGCAGGTAAAATTGAATCCAAGTCAGCTTGCACATCTTCCTGGAACTTCCCCATCATGTACAATGAATTCAGTATACCTTGAGTAGAGAAAACAATAGACATCTCATATATAGAACTCTTTCAAACCACTGACTCACTGACTGATATTAAAGATCAGTACCTTTCTGGTGACATGGAAAGCTGAAATTTTACTTGCCGATGGACATCAAAGCCGGTACACCGGGAAAAAAAAAATCACAGAATCATCGGACAACATCCATAAATGAAAAGAAATAATAAATGAAAAGAAAATGCAGGTGAGCGACTCGAGACAATGGGAGGAGGAGGAGGAGGAGGAGAAGGGGGGGTGAGGGGGGGACAGATAGTTATGACATGGGTGGTGATACAAAGTCAAATCCATCCATCCATCCATCTATTGGGACCATACTCTGTGCAGAGCGTTGGTGCTGCTTAAACAGTCTCCCTGGCTATTGGGCACAATCCCGGACGGGTCGCCACTCCGACAGGATACCAGAAAACCTGGCACTCATTTTGCCGACCTCGGAAGGATGACAGGCCGAGTTAACCCCACCTGGTATTAATTCAACAGCTGAGCAGGATTTGAACTCAGGACCCCAGGATCGAAAGCCCACCACTCTAACCATTAAGCCAACACCAGGCATAGACAATGGGGAAGCGTGGTAATTTTGTATGCCAACAGACATCGAAGCCGATAAACCAGGAAAAAAAAAAAATCACAACTGACGGAAAGCATCTGTAAATGAAAATATAAATAAATGAAAATAAATAAATGAAAAATCAAATACAGGTGAGCGACCCGAGACAATGGGGAAGCACGGTTCGTATGCTTACACAATGTGTAAGCACACCCCGCTAGTATATTATATGTAAAATGGTGATGGCAGGATATCCTATTGAGCTATGCAAACTCGCCTCTGAGATGTCTAGCCTGGGTTTGAATCCCGACCAAGCAATAAACTGTAGGATGATTCATCAAAATAAATTTCACAAGTAAGACGATTCATCAATGTGTGTGATGTCCCTCGGATTAACATTAAACGGGCGTCCTGTCTGCCAGCATTAGTTGGTGGATGTTAAAGACTCCATGGTGTCCTTTGCGAAGAGTAGGCGAGTTATTGCTGACGCCATGGACAAATTACAAATTCATGCCCTAACCTACAGGAAGCACTGCATCAGTGGCACATCTGTGCCCCCCCCCCCACAAATGATGCTATCCACACCCTTGTGCTGCATACAAAAGAAGAAGAATTTTTGTAATTGCCATTAAGGGTAGGGTGATTACTTCAATGTTCCAGCTGCGCAGTGAGAGTGACAGATTGCTGGGGAAATTATGACTACTACTACTACTAATCCACATGCCCAACGAAGGGGTGTAACGACTCCCATAACTGTCGGTCTTCCGCCTTCTGCCAACATCCGCGTGGGTTAAAGGTAAACTCATTGGTGCACTGGCGTAACCAAGAGAGTCTTTGTCGTCCTCGGGACAGCACCAGCTTTTATGAGGTCGATGACCGTGGTAAAGATTTGTGGCAAATTCCAGGGAGATATGGGCCAGTAGATGTTCACTTAAGTGGCAGACATGTCCAAACAGGGAATGGCGTTTCCTTGCAATATCGAGAATGATCGGGCCAAGTCTGGTGATCTCACAGACGATCCTGTTTGAGGCTCGGTCATTTTATCAAACCCCAAGGAAGCGGCATTGATATCGCATATGGGAAGCTTGTAGGGTGTCTTGGTCCTTTTTCAAAAGTGTCTAGGTCTCACAGCAATAGAGGAGAACAAGTAGGACAAATGTTCTGTTAATGCGGAGCTTTGATGGTAAACTAAGATGGTGCTGCTTCCAGACAGCGTCTCGTTGCCACATGACAGAGCCAGCCATGCCGATTCGTCTACGCACATCAGGGCTGAATGGAGATGGATGAATGTTCGAACCCAAGTTGATGAAGTGGTCCACTGACTCCACCGGAAATAGGTCCTGGTTGGGGGAAGGAACCAATGGCAACATTCTGTACCTTGGGGTTTTTTGCCATGAAGGCTTAACATCTAGGTTTTCAGCAACCGGTTCAAAGCGGTTGAACATGGCCAGCCAGTGGACAAGGTCTCTCACAAATAGGGCAACATCATCTGCATAGAAAGGCTGGTGTTGGCTTTGTGGTTAGGATGGCTGGCTTGGGATCTTAGGATCCTGAGTTCGAGCCCCGCTGGCCACTGAATTAACACCAGGTGGGGTTGATCCTTCCGAGATCGGCGAAAGAGCCTGTCATCCTTCCGACGTCGGCGAAATGAGTATAGGGAGGGGCACAGCATCAGCAGCATCGTTGTGCCCCAACAAAATTACATTTGCTTATGGCAAGCTGCCATAAGCTAGAAGAAGAAGAATCTGATGGAGTAGATCGGTGATGACTTCTCTGTTCGATTCCATGCTGATCTGCACACGTTGACATTATCCAGTCCATTGTGCAGCAGAAAAGGGAGCGAGCAAGAATGTAGCCTCAATGAACTCCAGAACATGCAGGGAAAGGTCGTGATAAGTCAGTGTTCACTCTACCGCAGGCTGTTGTATCTTCGTGGAGGTTCCGGATCAGGTTAAGTCGTGATAACAGAACTCTATTGCCTCTCAACACCTTCCGTAGTGATGTCCGGTCAACCTAGTCAAACGTGGTCTTGATGTCGATATACGCCACATTTAACGGTCGCTCAAATTCCCGATGAAGATCTGCAAGAATGCGGAGGGCTAGTATGGCATCTATCAATGGTTCGTTTGGGGTAAAAACAGATTGTTGAGGGTGTCTATGTTATTGCATGAGGGGGACGGGGGGGGGTGAATACGGCTCAGAAGAACGTGAGAAAATACCTTCCCAGGAACTGAGAGCAAGGCGATCGTGCGATAGCGACTGCATTTTTCTCCTCTGATGGAACGTGCCCAGAATTCCAGACATTTATGAAAAGGCAGTGTCATACCTCACAAATTGGAGTCTCAGCGTATTTCAGCAGTTCTATGGTGGTGTTGTCTTACACAGCTGCTCGACCATTTTGGAGTTTCCTCACTGCACAATGGACCTCAGACAGGGATGGAGGATCCATGCACACAGTGACGTCATCACCAGCTTATGGGTACCTCTTCCTCCAAGTCTGGGAACTGTGTAGCGGGTTGCGGGGGGGGGGGGGGAGTTAAGAGCCTGCTCAAAATGTTCTTTCCAGCAGTTGAGGGTTTCCTTATTGGTGTGGCATGTTGTCCCGCTTGCCTTCATGATCGGAATCCTGTTTTTTGTTTTTACTTGAATTTTGACCAGTACTCATGTGCTGGATTGACCGCAAGGCAGGTCAAAGGTCATTTCAATGGAAACCTTCCCCAGCTTCATTTGCCTTCTTTCTGGGACGTTTCCTTGAAGTCACGCTTACCTCTTCATATCAATAATGGCCAGGGTATCATTCGACAACCAGGGCAGTTTCTGTGGCCTACTAAATCTGACTATCTCGGATGCTGTAGCGATGACAGTGTCACGGACAAGAGGCCAAAACTCCTCAACGTTGTCTGAGAGTTCGCCTATAGTATCCAAACGGTTCTGGATGGAGATATTATCTTGGGCACACAGCTCTGGGTCACGAACTAAAGCTTCCATGTTCAAGCGCCACCCAAGTCTTGCTTGACGATGGTATACAGAGTGTAGGCAGATATCAGACACAAATAATCTGTGGTCAGTGTTTGCTAGAACTTCGGTGGCTCTAAAAACCTGACATGATTCAACAATTGAACGATTGAGATAAAATGTGATCCAGTTCTTTCTGGGTATAAGCATCATTCGTGATCCAGGTGAATCTGTGTTTCTCTCCTTCTGAACCAAGATTCCATAACAGATAGGTGATGGGAAGAGCAGAGGGAGATCATATGAAGAGAGTTGCCATTCATATAACCTGATACGCAGTTTCCGACAACACTTTTGAATCGTGTAAGATGATCTTTGCCAGAGGATGCGTTCAGGTCACTGAGAATCAAAAGTTGGTCATGGAGGGAGACCAATGCTTCAAGAGACTCCAGTTGCTCATATAATATGCCTTTCTCTGAATTTGCAGACACCTCGGTATGGGCGTATGCCACAATCAGAGAGAGGGTGCCATGTCGATGCTTTAGACGAGCCACAAGGAGATGGCCTGAAACAGGGTGTCATGACATCAATGAGCTGCTCATATCACTTACCAGTAGTAGGGCTACTCCATTGATGCGCTGTGACTCTCCTGAATGGATGAGGGTGTAGTTACCTACTTGCTGCTGTTCACTGCCAGGCATTCTTGCTTCGGACAAGCCTGCTGCTGATATTAGAGTCTTGTCATTTCATGTACCATGGCTTCTGGATATCCTAATTGGGCTAATGATAATATGTTCCATGTAGCGATACTTCTAGTATGCTGAAGATCAGGAATTTGTGGAGCGGAGGATGCACAGAATCTCAGCTTCCCACCTCCCCGAAAAGGGGTTTGGATGGTAGGTGTCATACTTGCAGGAAAACTAGTGCCGGGTTGTCCTAATGGTCCTAGATAGTCTGAGTCTCTAACCCTGGAGCTAACAAGGTTTATCATCATAGTACAGTGTGGGGGGGGGGGGTTCACTCTTAATACTTAATTCCCTTGGGACAGTGGGAATGTGAAGCACAGTAGACAGCCAATTCATCATAAAGTTGAACAATACGTCTCCATCAATGTCAGACATTGATGTTGATCCCAAGATGGATTAATCCACCAATGAGTGGCTCAAGGCATCGCTGCTGCCCAGTGCCAGGTTATTTAACCCAAAGCTGGGGATTTTAAATTGGAGTTGGCCTTCGCTTAGGTGGGCTTCCAACCAAGGCTGACGGGTCCCACCCGCACGGAGCTGGGGAAAACTGGTGGTAAAAACCACACACCTGTCCTATCTTGCACTTCTGGTAATTATTTTGACATGGCGATTATTTAAAAAAAAACAGATTGATCAAGAAAGACTATTGTCACCTGTTTTTCCCCCCAAAATGTTTGAGCTGTCCCATTCCAAACCAAAGCATCCCAAAATGTAAAACCAAGACAGCTGATCATCACCATCTCAGATCGTCCCCAATCCAAAACCATGATCTTTTCTGCCCTCATTAACCCCACCCCAATCCCCCTCCTTCCAAATTGACAGTTGTTCCCTCCTGAGAGTTTCCTTCTGCAAACTCTTTCTTTTTGTTTGTCTGCCTCCCTCTATGTTGGCCTTCAGGCTCCACTATTAGCGTTTGCCCCCTTCTCTACTGTTCCGTTTGTCCTGTTACATCCTGATACATTGAGTAGTGTACGAGCTCGTCCACGAGCCTCGACTCTGTATTCCAAAAAAGCCCCAACATGTCTGCCTTGAACTCAAACTAAACGACGAAAACAACAGTTTAAAACAAAATTGTACATTTTGACCTCCGCCCCAAAGGTGAACGGAGGTTACGCTTTCACTTTTCAGCCCCTACGTTGTGCTTTCACCCCCCTACGTTGCGCTTTCACCCCCGATGGTTAGGTTTTCACACCTGTCTGTCTGGTTGGCTGTGAACAGGATATCTCAAAAAGTTGTGGATAGATTCAGATGAGCCTTTGTGGACAGGTTGGGTGTGTGATGAGGACGAATTGATTCAATTTTGGTGAAGATTGGAATCCGTGATCAGGATACGAGAATTTTTAAAGTGATTCTTCACCATTGAGAGATGTGGCCAAAAACTATACATAGCATGATATCTCAAAAAGTTATGAACGAGTTATGACAAAACTTGGTGGACGAGTTGTTTCGGTGACAAGGACAAGCCAATTCAATTTTGGTTTCGGTCCGGATTCAGATCCGACCTATCAGTGGCCTACAATATGTAAACTGTTCATCCTGGCAGAGGTGCAGTTTGTGCTCTAATGAGTGCTGTTCTAGTTTTCATTATCTTTCTCCATGTTCTCATAATAACGGTTTGTTGAAGATTTGATGATAAAAGCTCAAATGCTAAAAACGTTATGGCCTGGACACACGCACACGTAGCTGCATGGGTGGACGGGCTGATGACAATCTGCCGATATTTTCAAAATCTGTTCATTATCACAAATGACATTAAACTTACATCACTGGATCATTCAATGGCTCCTGCTTAGATCAATCAAGCAGGATGTCTCGCTGAGTTTAAATAACATGATTACAATCACGCTACATGCGATCACATAGGCCTTTACATGTTATCGACACTCAGTGAGACAGCCTGCATTCAGACATATCGTGATCGTAATCATGTTATCGACACTCAGTGAGACAGCCTGTATTCAGACATATTGTGATCGTAATCATGTTATCGACACTCAGTGAGACAGCCTGTATTCAGACATATCGTGATCGTAATCATGTTAACAAAGCGAGATGAAACAGCCTGTATTCACACATATCGTGATCATAATCATGTTATTGACACTCAGTGAGACATCCTGTATTCAGACATATCCTGATCGTAATCATGTTAACAAAGCGAGATGAAACAGCCTGTATTCACACATATCGTGATCATAATCATGTTAACGAAACTAGATGAGACAGCCTGTATTCAGACATATCGTGATCGTAATCATGTTAACGAAACTAGATGAGACAGCCTGTATTCAGACATATCATGATCGTAATCATGTTAACGAAACTAGATGAGACAGCCTGTATTCAGACATATCGTGATCATAATCATGTTAACGAAACTGGATGAGACAGCCTGTATTCAGACATATCGTGATCGTAATCATGTTAACGAAACCAGATGAGACAGCCTGTATTCACACATATCGTGATCATAATCATGTTAACGAAACTAGATGAGACAGCCTGTATTCAGACATATCGTGATCATAATCATGTTAACGAAACTGGATGAGACAGCCTGTATTCAGACATATCTTGATCGTAATGATGTTAACGAAACTAGATGAGACAGCCTGTATTCAGACATATCGTCATCGTAATCATGTTAACGAAACTAGATGAGACAGCCTGCATTCAGACGTATCGTGATCATAATCATGTTAACGAAACTAGAGACAGCCTGTATTCACACATATCGTGATCATAATCATGTTAACGAAACTAGATGAGACAGCCTGTATTCAGACGTATCGTGATAGTAATCATGTTAACGAAACTAGATGAGACAGCCTGTATTCAGACATATCATGATCGTAATCATGTTAACGAAACTAGATGAGACAGCCTGTATTCAGACATATCGTGATCATAATCATGTTAACGAAACTGGATGAGACAGCCTGTATTCAGACATATCGTGATAGTAATCATGTTAACGAAACCAGATGAGACAGCTTGTATTCAGACATATCGTGATCGTAATCATGTTAACGAAACCAGATGAGACAGCCTGTATTCACACATATCGTGATCATAATCATGTTAACGAAACTAGATGAGACAGCCTGTATTCAGACATATCGTGATCATAATCATGTTAACGAAACTGGATGAGACAGCCTGTATTCAGACATATCTTGATCGTAATGATGTTAACAAAACTAGATGAGACAGCCTGTATTCAGACATATCGTCATCGTAATCATGTTAACGAAACTAGATGAGACAGCCTGCATTCAGACGTATCGTGATCATAATCATGTTAACGAAACTAGAGACAGCCTGTATTCACACATATCGTGATCGCAATCATGTTAACGAAACCAGATGAGACAGCCTGTATTCAGACATATCGTGATCATAATCATGCTAACGAAACTGGATGAGACAGCCTGTATTGAGACGTATCTTGATCGTATTGATGTTAACGAAACTAGATGAGACAGCCTGTATTCACACATATCGTGATCGTAATCAGGTTAACGAAACCAGATGAGACAGCCTGTCTTCAGACATATCGTGATGGTAATCATGTTAACGAAGCTATATGAGACAGCCTGTATTCAGACATATCGTGATCGTAATCATGTTAACGAAACTAGATGAGACAGCCTGTATTCAGACGTATCGTGATAGTAATCATGTTAATGAAACTAGATGAGACAGCCTGTATTCAGACATATCCTGATCATAATCATGTTAACGAAACCAGATGAGACAGCCTGTATTCAGACATATCCTGATCGTAATCATGTTAACGAAACTAGATGAGACAGCCTGTATTCAGACATATCGTGATCATAATCATGTTAACGAAACGAGATCAGAGCCTGTATTCAGACATATCGTAATCATGATCATGTTAACGAAGCGAGATGAGACAGCCTGTATTCAGACATATCCTGATCGTAATCATGTTAACGAAACTAGATGAGACAGCCTGTATTCAGACGTATCGTGATAGTAATCATGTTAATGAAACTAGATGAGACAGCCTGGATTCAGACATATCCTGATCATAATCATGTGAACGAAGCTAGATGAGACAGCCTGTATTCAGACATATCGTGATCGTAATCATGTTAACGAAACTAGATGAGACAGCCTGTATTCAGACGTATCGTGATAGTAATCATGTTGACGAAACTAGATGAGACAGCCTGTATTCAGACATATCGTGATCATAATCATGTCAACGAAGCTACATGAGACAGCCTGTATTCAGACATATCGTGATCGTAATCATGTTAACAAAACTAGATGAGACAGCCTGTATTCAGACATATCGTGATCATAATCATGTCAACGAAGCTAGATGAGACAGCCTGTATTCAGACATATCGTGATCGTAATCATGTTAACGAAACTAGATGAGACAGCCTGTATTCAGACGTATCGTGATCGTAATCATGTTAACGAAACGAGATGTAAACAGCCTGTATTCAGACTAATCCTGATATATATATATATATATATATATATATATATATATATATATATATATATATATATATATATATATATATATATATATATATATATATATATATTTGTATACGTTGTCGAGGCTCGTATGAGAGCTAACACACAATGCACATCAAGGGGGGGGGGCATGAGACAAGAGGGGAGGGAGTGGGAAGGACAAAACAGTGGGGAACAGAGACATTAGGAGATCTGTGGAAGGGAGAGGGATGGGACGGGGAACATGGGGAATAGAAAATGGACATTACAGGGACTTTCAGGAAGGAAAGCAGGGAATTTGAAGGAGGTGGGCTTGGGTGGATTATCGGGGGTCGAAAAGATCGAGGATTTGGATGGGGGATGATTAGAGGTGGTGGTGAACAACTGTTTTGAAGGCCTGGAGGGAAGAATGGGAATGAATAGGGTGAGGGAGTTTATTCCAAAGGCGGGAAAAAAAAGGAATGAAAGAGTGAAGGTGAGCAGTGATTCGTGATTTTGGTAGTTTTAGCAGAAGGGGGTTGTTGGCGGACCTTGAGCGCCCTGCTGAAATGTGGTGGGGACAAATCGCAGAGGCTGGGGGCGAGGCTGGAGAGGAGACGGTGGAAGACAGAAAGACCACCGACCAACCTGCGGTGATTGAGTGAGAGGCCCAAAGACTCAGCCTCATTGCGGGAGATGCCAAAGATCCGAAATGGCTTGGTTTCTACAGCGTGACACCGAGAAAGGTGGGAGGCAGAAGCACCAGCCCAGAGGGGAGAGCAGTACTCCATCAGGCTGCGGACAAAAGCTTTGTAAGTGGTCAGGAGCTCAGGTGGGCCGAGGAAGGACTTTGCACAATGCAGGATTCCCAGTCGGCGACTGGCTTTGGATGCGAGGTTTGAAATGTGGCTTTCCCAGGAAAGGTCATGGCAGATAGTGAGACCCAGAAGCTTGAAAGAAAGGACTTCTTCCAGAGGATTGTTGAGAAAGTGGATAGGGGGTTTTCTAAACGGTCCTTTCGAAGAGACATAGTGAGAGTGTGAGATTTATCTGGATTGAAGGACATGTTCCACGTGTTGGACCAGTTTGTGATTTTATCAAGATCTGCAGTGAGCGAAGAAGCTGCTGCTTGCCGGTCTGAGGGATGACGGATGGTAGGCAGAGGGTGGAGTCATCAGCAAAGTGATATAGATGATTTTTCAGAGAGTCGGAGAGATCATTGATGAAAACCAGAAAAAGAACAGGGCCCATAACACTACCTTGAGGAACTCCAGCCTGGACAGGAAGGGGGGATGAAAGAACTCCATTTAGGGCCACACGTTGACTGTGACAGGAGAGGAAGTCTGCGAGCCTTGAGTGGAGATGGCCTTAGATACCATAGGAAGAGAGTTTAGTGAGTAGTGCAGGGTGCCAGACTGTGTTAAAAGCACGTGATATGTCCAGGGATACGGCTCGGATTTCCTGTCTGGCATTGAGGACCTCCATCCATTGATGGGAGAGCAGAAGCAACATGTCCAGGGTAGAGTGACCTCGTCTGAAACCAAATTGATGATCAGAAATCAAGCCATTGGAGAAGAGGAAGGATTTGATGTCTGAAGCGATGATGGATTCCATAACCTTGCTGATGATTGGAAGAAGGCTGATTGGTCTGTAGTTGCAGGGATCTGTTTTTGCACCTTTTTGTGCAGGGCAGTGATGCTTGCTGATTTCCAAGCAGATGGAAGATGACCTTGAGCAAATGAGAGGGTGAATAGAACAGAGAGAGGGTGAGCAAGAGCAGAAAAGCAGGCTTTGAGGACACGTGGGCTGATGCCGTCTGGACCGGTTGCAGAATCTGAGTCGAGGTTTGACAGCAGGCTCTCCACCTTGTCAGGAGAAAAGGACACAGAGTCCAGGGACTGGGTAAGGTGGGTAGAGAAAGTGATGGGTTTTGGACACATGATTTAGCTGCAAACACTGAGTTTAGGCATTCAGCCTTTTCACGTGCAGTATCAGCAATGCCGCCATTTGAGGTAAGGGAGGGGATGGAGGGGGAACATACACCAGAAACAGATTTGATTAGACGCCACCAGGATTTTGAGGAGGGAGAGAGGTTTGAGAGTTCAGACTTGAGAAGAGAAAGATGTGGTTTTCTGGCTCTCGTGAGGGTAGATACACACTTGTTTCGAGCTTTATGGAAGGAACTGAGATTGCCCTCAGTTGGGTTTGCTTTCCATGAGGCAAAGGCAAGTTGTTTCAGGACAACTGCCTCACCACAAGCTTCAGTGAACCAAGGGCGGGAGGAAGCGTAAGACAACTGAAGAGGAGAGGGGATAAATCTGTGCATGAGGGAGAGCAAGTTTCTTTGAAAGAATTCCCAGGATGAGTTGATGTTGGAAAAAGGTAGCAATAGGAGACCAGTCTGTAAGTTTGAGGGCTGCTTGGAGACCCTGCCAGTCGGCTTGAGTGAAATGCCAGGCTCGACGGCGGTGAGGTGATTCTCCAATAACAGCCAGAGAGATGTCCACTTTGACAAGGACGTGGTCAGAAGAACTGATTGGAGCGAAGGAAGAGCAGCAGATATTGTCAGGGAAATTTGTCAAAATCAGATCCAGAAGAGATGGAGTACCATTGGTTGAGATCCGGGTCGGGAAGTTGACCGATTGAGTCAGTCCCAATGAGTCGCAGAAAGCTTTTGCTGAGGTGCCATGACAGGTGAGAGAGGTACCCACACCGAGCCAACTGGCATGATGACAATTGAAGTCGCCACATATGAGGAAGAGAGTTTGGATGAGAAGATAGAATTTGGTCCATGTTTTCAGATCGTGAGGTGTAGATGGAGTCATCACTGTTAGGTGGACGGTACAGTACACATATAAACATGAGGTGAGAGTTGAGGGGAAGCCGTAGCCAGAGGTATTCCTGGGGGTGTGGGGGAGTGAGAGCAGTGCATGGAGAGTGAGGAATAGAGTCTTTGATGAAGAGAGCAACTCCTCCACCAGGACGAGGCTCAGGTCTGTCAAACCGGAGGAGAGAGTAACCAGGGAGAGATACTTGGGAGTCAGACACGTCTTGGGGGAGGAAAGTTTCTGTGAGGCAGATTATGTCTGGTTTGTCAGTGGCAACCTGTATGGAAAGATCTGAAAGGTTTGAGCGAAGGCCCTGGATATTTGAGGTCCATACATTTAATGAAGAGGTAGGGGGGGAGGCTTTGGGTGCAGGGGGTGGGGGAGGATAGGACAAGGGGACGAGGGGGTGGGTAAGGAGGGTTGTTGAAAGAGTGTGGGGGATTGCAGAATAGCTAGGGGAGCGGGCCGAATGAGGAGGAGAAAAGGCTCTGTTGTGCTGAGGGAGAGGAGGGACAAGAGAGGGGGAAGAAGGCAGTTGAGGATTTGAGGAGGTAGAGTGAAGAGATGGAGGTGAGAGGGCAGTGGAAGGAGGCAGCTTTGTGGATGGGAGGGCGGGAAACTTTGGGAAGGATGAGTGAGGGGGATGAATGGTGGGAGAAAGGTGAGGGGGGAGTTTTTGAGAGAGGTGAGAGGGAGGCTTGGAGGGAGAAGAGTGGGATAGTTGCTTTGAGAGTGAGGGGTGAGAGGAGTGAGTTGGCGCTGAAGTTGGAAAAAAAGAATGGTTGATGGAAAGCGAATATTCATAGCAAACTGGGGTTTTTTTAAGTTTTAGGTCAGAGATGCGATGAAACACATTTCTTGAAGGATGCAATAAAGGCGAATTCATAGAATGGAGAGAAGAAACGCTGTAACAGTTGGATTTTTTTAGGCAAGGTATGAAGTAGAGGTCGAATTGAGAGCAGTCTGTTTAAATAGCAGAAGAGTAGTGCATTCTGATACAGTAAAGAGTACCACATGTGTGAAAGAGGAAGATGAAGCATTATAAGAGATCAGGTCAGGTCAGGAATGGGAGCATGTGCCAGAACAGCGCGTCGCTGCGTCCACTTTCTGCCGGTACTCCCGGGGCCTCCGTCTGGCCATCCCCCAGGCAGATGCCACGCCCATCCCCATCTCCTTGAGATGATGGTCAACCTGCTCCAACCACGAGGCACTTGGTCGGCCCACTGGCTTCCTCCAGTCATGAGACTCCCTCGCTGAGAGAATCTGGTAAGCAGGATCAGCATCAGGAAAACGAGTCAGATGTCCATACAGCCGCAACTGACGCTCACGGACTATGCAGCTAACAAATCTCATCCGAGTCTCTCTCAGCAACCGCTCGTTGGACACAAAATCCGACCAGCGATAGCCAAGGATTCCCCGAAGAGACCTGGTATCAAAGGAATTAAGTCTCCGTCTCAGATCCTTGGTCAGAGTCCAAGTCTCGCATCCATAGAGCAAGACTGGAAGTACCAAGGACCTGAAGACTCGGACTTTTGTCCTCCCGCACAGGTACCGGCAGCGCCACACCCCATGATCCAGTGAATCCATGACTCCCCAGGCCCGACCCAGACGTCTATTGACCTCTGACTCACAGCCAGCAGAGACATGAATATCACTGCCAAGGTCACTCCACACCACAAACATCCTCACCACAAACAGACACAGACAGGACAGCAGCATCCAAGATGTCACCGAAAGCCTGGATCTTAGTTTTGACCCAAGAAACCCGTAATCCCAGCGGCTCCGACTACTCATTCAGCACCTCGAGGGCCCCCAAAAGGATATCTAAAGTCTCCACAAAGATGACTGCATCATCTGCAAAATCAAGGTCTGAGATCTTGACATTCCCAAACGATGCACCGCAACTTTATGTCTCCGACATCCTCCCTAAAATCCAGTCCATACAAGTGCTGAAAAGTGTGGGGGCCAGTACACACCCCTGACAACTGTACACAGTAACAACTGGAAATAAGTCAGAGATGGAACCACCACACTTCACAGCACTCTCAGCACCAGAGTAGAGTTCAGACATCAGATCGATCAGTTTTGGTGGCACGCCACGAAGACCAAGAATCCTCCAGAGGACATCCCGATTCACTGAATCAAACGCTTTACAGAGATCAACATAGGCTGCAAGCAGCCCCTGCCGAAACTCTCCTGTGTTCGGTGAGGACACGAAGGGCAAGGATACGGTCAATCGTTGACCTCTTTGGTGTAAAGCCTGACTGCTCTGGACGCTGGTGCTCAAGCAGATGGTGGCGAACCCTATCAAGAATTATCCGAGCAAAGACCTTGCCCGGCACTGAGAGCAGCGTCACCCCTCGATAGTTGTTGCAGTCTTGGCGATCACCCTTCCCTTTCCAGAGAGGAACAACAAGGCCCCTCTTCCGATCAGTTGGGATGATGCCTGTGTTCCAGGCAGAGCACAAAACTGCATGCAACGACACGAGTGCAGCATTTCCACCAGCCGTGAGAAGTTCAGCATGGATGCCACAGATCCCTGGAGCTTTGCCCCGTTTCAACTGGTTCACCGCAGCCCGTGTTTCCACAAGCGAAGGTAGACCACAGTTGATTTGAGGGTCAGCAACAGGGATTGTAACACCCTTGACGTCCAACTCGACAGCTGGGGGATCAGCCCGGTAAAAACGCTCAAAGTAACCGGCCCAGCGGGCCTTCACTTCAGACTCCTCTGTCAAGAGCCAACCACTCTCTGCTCTAACTGCAGTTCTCCGAGGGATGGGCTTGGATGAACGCAATGCGCGAATTCCCCTGTAAGCGGGACGAGAATCACCTGTCCACAGGTGATGCTCTACCCCCCTCACAGATTCCTCGCACATAGGCCTGCTTGTCCACCCTCAGTGCACGTACAGTTTTACGCCTCAGCTCCCTGAACAGCTCAGCTCTGACATTCAGTCTGGCCCTGTGACTCTGGTCAATGGTATCCAGTGTCCCTTGAGAGACAAAATTCTTCTTTGCCCTGCGGTGAGTTCCAAGACATCCACCGGCAACATCAAGACGGTGGTCTTGAAGGTACTCCACAACTCTTCAGGACCCCCCAAAGCACCCAGACACCCCAAGTGTCCACTCAGCCTGTTCGCAAACTCCTCAGCTACTCTCTCATCCCTGAGCTTGCCAACATCCAGCCGAGGCTGGGATGGTACCATTCTCCAGTATTTAAGGTGCAGCTTTAGAGTTGCTACAACAAGCCTGTGGTCAGTATTGAGGAACTGAGCACTCCGGTAGACCCTGCAGTTCTGGATCATCCTCCGACTGTCAATGAGGACATGGTCAATCTCCTTTGCCACACCGCCAGCGTTGGAATACCAAGTCCAGCGATGAGCTTGTGGGCGCTGAAACCATGAACCAGCCACCCTAAGTCCATGACTTCTTGCGAAGTCAAGGAACTTAGTGCTATTCTGGTTCATAGTTCCTGACCCATGGGGACCAACACACACCTCCATAGCCATCCCTATCAGTTCCAGTCGATGCATTGAAATTCCCCAAGACTAGAAGTGTATCTCGTCTGGGGCACTGATCAACCACAGACTCGAGTGTGGCGTAGAATGCATCCTTCACGGTGAGATCACTCGCCTCAGTCGGAGCATAAATAGAGACCAGGGAAATGACACCTAAGGAGTGACGAATCCTTAATCTCATAATACACTCGTTGACCGGTGTTACCTCAATTATCATTGGGGTCAGCTTATTGGACACAGCTACAGCAACTCCTTGGGTATGATAACCATCAGAGCGACCAGACCAATAGTAGGTGTAACCACCCACCATTATCTCTCCGCAATCCGGTTTCCGAACCTCAAAGAGAGCTGCAATCCCGATGTCCAAACGCTTGAGCTCAGATGATAACAGAAACAGGTGATCATCCTCTCTTCGGGATAGGACATTCCAGGCACCCACCCGAAGGGACCGCCTCAGGTTAACCCAAGGAGACCGCCGTCTGGTGGACGACACCTCAGCACCACTCTGACACACTCTACCGCAATCTGACCCAGGGATGTTACCCCGTGGTTTCCCTCCTATCATCAAAAATTGGGGGTCCCGAAGGCTTTGCCCCAATCCTGTCATCCGGTGAGCTGCCCTGCGAAGGGCAGCTGCACAGGAGGTACTCCCACGGAGTCGGTTTTCAGATTTTTTTGCGTTTTTGTGTTTTGCGGAATGAAGGGTTTTACGGTAGCCAGAGTGCAAATCCTGCCACCAACCTCCTAATAAAAAAGTAACCCAACTGCAGGAGGATGTCCGCAGACACAGTTGGGCACTAGATATGGATCGTTTTTGTTATTATTATTGATGTTTGAGTTTAACAGATTAGGTCATGGAAGTGTTGTGGAAAAAAAAAAAAATCGAGGAAGAGGAGGAGGAGGAGGAGGAGGAGGAGGAGGAGGAGGAGGAGGAGGAGGAGGAGGAGGAGGAGGAGGAGGAGGAGGAGGAGGAGGAGGAGGAGGAGGAGGAGGAGGAGGAGGAGGAGGAGGAGGAGGAGGAGGAGGAGGAGGAGGAGGAGGAGGAGGAGGAGGAGGAGGAGGAGGAGGAGGAGGAGGAGGAGGAGGAGGAGGAGGAGGAGGAGGAGGAGGAGAAGGAGAAGGAGAAGAAGAAGAAGAAGAAGAAGAAGAAGAAGAAGAAGAAGAAGAAGAAGAAGAAGAAGAAGAAGAAGAAGAAGAAGAAGAAGAAGAAGAAGAAGAAGAAAAAGAAGAAGAAGAAGAAGAAGAAGAAGAAGAAGAAGAAGAAGAAGAAGAAGAAGAAGAAGAAGAAGAAGAAGAAAAAGAAGAAGAAGAAGAAGAAGAAGAAGAAGAAGAAGAAGAAGAAGAAGAAGAATCGGAGCAAGGTACCATTTTTTTTTTTATTTAAGATAAGAAATAGAGTGATAAGTTGGGAGGGATGGGGGATGTTAAGAAAGTGGGAAAGATAGAAATTGAAGATAATGGGGAGAAAAAAGAAATAAACACGATCGTACACCGAGGGGAACAAAGGGGAGGCCTGAAGCCTCAAGGATAGGCCTCAAGCACCCAGTAAGACAAGTTCGACAAAATCTCACAAAATAGCACGATTTTTGAAACCAAACCGAACTAGGAACACACAGTAACATGTGGGTGAGAAAATGAACAGTTAAAACGGGACAGATAACGACCAGAAACTTAACTTTGAGATCGTCAGCAGGGAGCCCCAAAGGAGACCTGCCAACGCTCCAAACCCAGAACCAGAAGTCAAACCCAGATCGTAATAATGTTAACGAAACGAGATGAGACAGCCTGTATTCAGACATATCGTGATCGTAATCATGTTATCGACACTCGGCGAGACAACTTGTATTCAGACGTATCGTGATCGTTATATATATACTAGCATAACCCGCGCTCTGCGCGACATGTTGGGGTGGGGGTGTTTGAGAAAGGAACTGATGCAGAGTATCAGTCGTAATTTTACTTTAATGCAGTAAGTGGAATATGATAAGCCTGGTGTTGGCGCAGTGGTTAGGGCAGTGGCTTGGGATCCAAAAGGTCCTGAGTTCAAGCCCCGTTGGGCCACTGAATTAATACACCAGGGGGTTGACTCAGCCTGTCATCCTTCCGAGGTCGGCGAAATGAGTACCAGTGTACTGGGCCGGTGTATACCCCGGTTAAAATAGGTGTACCATATCCGTGTCGTAAGAGGTGACCAGGGTTGCGTCAGAAAGGGCATCGGGCGTAAAACATGGGCCAAATCACTATGTGGATCATACAGATGATCTGCTGTGGCGACCCCTAACGGGAGCAGCCGAAAGAAGAAGAAGAGGCAGTAAGTGGAATACGATTTCACCGTTTCAGAACCATTTTATTTACTTTTTTTGTACCATGCACCTCATATGGTCTTTGAGATAATGTAAGCCGAATATCACGTTACTCGAGCGCAGAACAAAGTCGAAGATAGCGCGACACGAAACCACAAACTCGGAAATAATATACAACATACCTGGTGTTGGCTCAATGGTTGGGATGGTGGGCTTGGGATCCAAGGATCATGGGTTCAAATCCCACTTGGATGTTAAAGTAATACCAGGTGGGGTTGACTCTGACCGTCATCCTTCTGAGGTCGGCAAAATGATTGCCATCTTGCTGGTATTCTGTGTGGAAGTGGCGACCAGTCCTGGATTGTGTCCAATTATCCACGGAGCCTGCTTGGGTGGCACCAACGCTCTGCACAGAGTATGGTCCCGATGGATGGACGGTCATCGTCATCATGTTATCGAGACTCGGGGATCAGCCTGCAGTGTAAGACCTCCATCTATCAAGGGGTCATCCCCAAGTTGACGTGAATCATCATCGCTCATTGCGTTTCCCCAAACATCAATCATCAACGGAAAAAAAAAATCAAGCACCGAGATGGTAAATAATAACCTCCGCTTCGGCCTCACAGATTCGTTAGTAATAAAATATTACAAAACCGAATTAAGTTTCGTACTCCAAATTCAAAACGCCGTTTCCAGCGATAACATGGATGAAGTGAACATAAACCTCGATATTAATTCACAGAATTTGGTTAAGATGCTTGACGATTCCGATTTAACGAATCATCCAGTAACAGAATCTCCGATCGCGAAATGGCGGATGTGCAACTTCCCCACAACAGCCTTTGTCAGGGCGACTCTTCCCGCCGCTGCGAACACTCCGTTTCGCACGGACTCAAAACCTCGTCTTCCATTTCAATTAAACACCGCGTGATGACGTCTAAAGTGTCACGTTCGAGTTCGACACGAGTCACACTCATGAACTCACCCCACCAGTTGCAGCAAACAGGAAGAGATCAAAGTCCACGCGCATTCCAACGACCCCTGCCGGCGCCCGGCGGTCATCTGATCACGTGTTCAAACCGTAAACCAATCACGTCCAAACCCGTCAAGGTCCGCCATGGCCCTTTCGCTAAATCCTTGCGGCACATCGCTCGACGTCTCCACTTTGGGTTCCTTCAAAGCCTGCTCACCTGCTCAATCACTGCTCACCTGCTCACCTGCTCACCTGCTCACCTGCTCACCTGCTCACCTGCTCACCTGCTCAATCACTGCTCACCTGCTCAACTGCTCAATCACTGCTCACCTGCTCATCTGCTCAATCACTGCTCACCTGCTCAATCACTGCTCACCTGCTCACCTGCTCACCTGCTCACCTGCTCACCTGCTCAATCACTGCTCACCTTCACTCTTTCATTCCTATATTTTTCCGCCTTTGGAATAACCTCCCTCACTCTATTCTTTCCCATTCTTCCCTCCAGGTCTTCAAAACAGCTGTTCACCACCACCTCTTATCATCCCCCATCCAAATCCTCTATCTTTTCTCCCCCCAATAATCCACCCAAGCCCACCTCCTTCAAATTCCCTGCTTTCCTTCCTGAAATTCCCTGTAATGTCCATCTTGTATACCCCATGTTCCCCACTGTGTTGTCCTTCCCTCTCCCGCCCCTCTTGTCTCATGCCCCCCTTGTGTGTTGTGTGTTCGCTCTCATATGAGCCTCGACAAGGTATACAAAAAAAGCCTGCAAGAGCGGATGAAGACGAGACCATTTGGTCAAAAACGTTCAGTCTGTCGTCCTTGGGTGGAACTCGATGTCCCACATAGTTCAGGTGAACTCGATTTCTCACATAGTTCAGGGGAGACCTGATTTACCACGTGGTTCAGGGGGGACTCGATTTCCCATGTGGTTCAGGGGAGACTCGATTTCCCACGTGGTTCAGGGGGGACTCGATTTCCCACGTGGTTAAGGGGGACTGGATGTCCCATGCAGTTCAGGGGGGGGACTCGATTTCCCACGTGGTTCAGGGGGGACTCGATTTCCCACGTGGTTAAGGGGGACTGGATGTCCCATGCAGTTCAGGGGGGGACTCGATTTCCCACGTGGTTCAGGGGGGACTCGATTTCCCACGTGGTTCAGGGGGACTCGATTTCCCACATAGTTCAGTGGAGACTCGATTTCCCACGTGGTTCAGGGGGGACTCGATTTCCCACTTAGTTCAGTGGAGACTCGATTTCCCACATAGTTCAGGGGAGACTCGATTTCCCACGTGGTTCAGGGGGACTCGATTTCCCACGTGATTCGCGGGAACTCGATTTCCCACGTGGTTCAGGGGAGACTCGATTTCCCACGTGATTCGCGGGAACTCGATTTCCCACGTGGTTCAGGGGGGGCTCGATTTCCCACGTGGTTCAGTGGGACTCCATTTCTCATGTGGTTCGCGGGGACTCGATGTCCCACGTGGTTCAGGGGGACTCGATTTCCCACGTGGTTCGGGGGGACTCGATTTTCCACGTGATTCGCGGGGACTCGATGTCCC